>NW_015638934.1:639983-645960 GCF_001515625.1 Sinocyclocheilus rhinocerous | reverse complement strand
CACACAAACTCACACACACGCACTTACACACACACTCACACACACACACACACACACACTCTCACACACACATTTGTATAATACTCTTAGCACTCGTTTAAAACCTCACAGCTTTCCGCCATGTTTTCACACAAAATGAAACTAGGCTACTCTGTGTGCTCTGCTGTTACTTAAATCTCTGCTTTATGCTGGATAGCATTTATTTATCCTGAGTTGTTCAAATCATGATAATTGAATACGGTTTTAATGATAATTAAAATATGAAATGGTAATACTAACCGTGGGGAATTTTATCATGATTGATTGTCAAACCGGTAATCGTTCCATCCCTAGTTACTATGCAGCAAACATTGTTTTGGACCCCAGTGACCAAGTAGTTGAAACCTCCTTTAGTGAAAACTTTAGTGTCTCAATTTGATTGGCTGTGAAAATCCAGTGTCAGATGTGAGAGACACATTCTAATGCAACACACGGCATTCTGTCCGTTAGCGGCACACACACATGTGCAGACTGTGGCCGCGTGTGCCAGAGAAAGACATGAACAGAAGAGACGGCAGAGGAAAGTCATTACATGACCCCATGAGATGAAGCACACACACCTGCAGCGAGTCAGAGGTCACAGCCCTCGGCTCTCTCTTCACATGCACACCAGAAAAACGCTCAGCGCAAGAAAGCTGCTTAAGATGTGAAAGTGCACCGTGTTAGTGGAGTACTCTTAAACTCCCCCTGAAATCAAAATGGGTGTTTTTCAGGTGTTAATGTGAATATGTTAGTCATTAGGTTATCTATAAGCGAGTGTGCTCCAAAACCGACAAAATAGAAGATATAAGCATCAAAAATGTACAGTTTCTCACTTCCAGTAGTATGGATCAACAATTTTGATGACATCATTCTGCGTTTCAGGTTCTCCTCTGATTTTCTGTCCAATCAAATGCTCTCTAGAATCTGAAGCCTAAATACACACTGAAGCTGCAGCTGAAATCGGTCATTTATTCACAGAATTAGTATTTTCTGTATAGTGAATGGTACATAGTGCACACTATAGAGAATAGGGAGCGACTCAGACCGTTTAAACATGCTGTCTGTTGAGGTGAATGACCCTCCAAAGCACTCAAAACACATCAGAATTCTGCACTGAATGCTGTTTTAAAACGCTTAGACCCTAAACCTCAGCATTATGAACATCAATGATGAGGAGAAGAGATGACAGCGCTTTTCAAACTCACTGATATAAAGTTCTGCTTCGCCGGGATGTGACATGAATGAAACGCTATTGGCTATCGATATGTCCCGCCCTGACTTCCTGTTTCAGTGGAAATTACATTAACCTACTAAATAATACCATGCTTCTGAAGGCATTTCAGTGGGATTTTATCCCATTTACATGCAGTGATATCAGTAAGCAGCTTGATCCAGCTTGGTGGTGGTTGAGGAGAGATCCCCCCATATGATCGTAAAGCGCTTTGGGTGTACAGCAATGCACAATAAAGCACTATAAAAATGCCTCATTCATTCATTCACACCTTTCCATTACTATAAGGCAGCGGCTATTTGCACTAAGTGAAAATAGCTGTTTTTTTTTAGCGATATTCTATTTACACTAGGTGCAAATATCTATAGATTATATTTACACTGTTAAAATAGCAGGATTTTCTGCTATTTATACTACTTAATGCAAATAGTGGCAATTATCTGCACCTCAGTATTGGAAGTATATTATAAAACAGTATGCAATAATAATGTATTGAGTGTAAATTATAATTTTAATTCAAATGATTAAATGCAGGGACTCCCGTGTACTCCGTGGCGTGGGCTCCAGACTCAGGACGGGTTCTGTACACATCGGGTCGACAGCTGGTGATCAAGCCGCTGCAGCCCAGCGCCAAAGTCCTGCAGGTACAGCATTACACACACAACCCAGACTCTGTTCACAAACTACGACTTTTCTTCATAGACTGACAATTATTCATCAACATTTACTAGACTCTTTAATTACATTTACTGTTCACTGGGATAGCATTTTGTACTATTGAATAGCCACTAGAGTTTATTGGGGACGTGTTTCTTTCTGTTTGGTCAGTAAACAAAAACTTGTTGGTAAACATAATGTTCTTCTCAAATCTCTGACGAATATATATTTACTCTGATATCTGTAAGTAAGTATTCAATAAAGACAGTCAGTCAGCTTGTAAAACCAAATGTACATTAGTTTTTTTTTTAAATGACATTCTGTGGAAGACAAGAGAAACAAAATACAAATCCAGATCGAAACAAACCCACGTATTTATAGTTCCTGTTTATTATGAACACTATGCTTTACCCTGCTTTACTATTTTCAGCTACACATTTGGATTCGTCTGATCATTTGACTGTGATGTAATTTCTGCATTTTATTAAATCATGTCAAATTCTACAAAATGTAATTTATGATTATGAAAAATTAAACGAATATTATAAAGTGCGCTGTATAGATCATCACACAAAAACATGTGCATTGTTTTAATTGGAAGGTTAGTTTACATGGTTCTAAAAAAATTATCAATGGAGAACAAGGTTTTATTAGGGTTGTCACACAAAGACATCAAAATACGCACCATTCTGGAAATGTTAGTTTTTGGTTGTTAATTAAAACGTAAAAATAACCATTATGGAATGTTTTGTGTTCTGTATGTTGTTTTTAAACTTAAGCTCAAAAAAATAATGACCTCCTGCAACATTCTGGGAACGTTATTTTATGGTGGAATCTAGAATGTTATTATTTGGTTTCTAGAAATAACCAAATGGGAACCAAATGCTAGCGTTAGGGGGTTTGCTGGTGATGTAGTCCTGTCACATGACTCGTGCGAGGTGAGTTTGATGGGATGGCTGGGAATATGCAGCTGTTCCTTTGTTATTGTTGTTATAGCACAAAGACCCCTCCCCCACATGACCTTTGACCTCCTGAGCTCAGACCCGAGGGCAATGTCACAGACGCGTCACATATACTCAGCAGAAACACACAGCAGCGTGCATTCACGTCTCTGGGAAGAGAGCAGTGTGTGTGTGTTCCTAGAGACAGCAGAACACAGATTAGCACAAGTACACGTGTGTTCAGGCTGTGCTGTCATATGTAGCTAATACAGTATTCACTGTACTACAGCGAGCTTTACACTCATTACCAGAAGCGGCATCGTGGGAGCTGTAGTATGATACAACCCACTGAAGCGACATGGATATCACAGTGCTTTAATCAAACTCTCCAGGGCCCTCATTTATCAAGAGTGCGTAGAAAAGGTTCTGTAGAGTTGGTAGATCCCACACTTTGCATGAAACTGTTCTTATGCACTCATTACGCACACATCTGTGCATACACACTGTTGATAATTGAGGGCCCAGGAGCTTCTTTCAGAAACAGCACTGATGCAGTTACTGCAGGTCTTTAGTGTTAAACACACACACACACAGTGTCCTAGAACTCACTGCCAGAGCCAGATGATGCTGAATGTCTGAATGCATACTCGCGTCAGATATATTCACAGATGTCCATAGGCTGCTGCAGTGAGTGTACTGATCGGGTCAAACTCAGTTACAGTAGTGCAGTACTGTAACAGCACACCAAGCTCACAGATCCATTCCCAGCCAGTGCATGAACTGATGATATCCTGCACCTGAACAGTGACAGTGTGTGTTTGATCTGTGTCTGCAGTGGAAAGCTCATGACGGAGTCATTCTGAAGGTGGACTGGAGTGCTGTCAATGATCTCATACTGTCAGGAGGAGAAGACTGCAAATATAAGGTAAAGATCAATGTAAATACAGGGTTTCTGCAGATCTTAAAAAGTCTTAATCCGCCCTTCCACAAATGAAGACCTTAAAAGGTCTTAAATCAAAGCAGAAAGTCTTTAATTGGTAAAGTCATGGCATTAAATGTTGCATGCATTGCATTGCATTGTCTTGTTTTCCAATACAAATATCTAAACATCCTTAAATGATGCTTAACATGGTAACTCTTTAGTTTAGGGACCAATTCTCACTATTAACTAGTTGCTTATTAGTATGCATACTACTACCATATTGGCTGTTTATTAGTACTTATAAAACACATATTAATTCCATATTCTGCATGACCATATTTAAGATCCCTTAACCCTACTATCTATTAATAAGCAACAAATTAGTAGTTTTTTGAGGCAAAAATCATAGTTAATAGTTAGTTAATAGTGATAACTGGTCCATAAACTAAAGTGTGACCACATTTACTTGTGCAAAAAGAAGATATTGTTTTCTGATAAACTAAACAAAATTAAGTGAGTTTGTTTAAAACAACAACAAATGTCAATGGCAATGGGGTATGAAAACTAGTTTTCCCTTTGAATTAATTTGTTTTTCGTAAGTCCACCAGCAGATATTTGTTCTTTTTAATCGTAAACTTGCTTAATTTTGATCAGATTCACCGAAAACAAGACTTATGTAATTTTGCTTCTCAAGTAAATGTATCTAGATTTAAGAATTAGTCATTTTTTTTAAGTAATGGAGATTGGTAGGGAGACTTTTTCAAACTTTTAATTGTTGCTAATAAGACACTTTCATTTAAAGAACTTATTATGTTCCATTCAATGCATTCCTTACATTTTCTCTACTTGGTCTTAAAAGTTTATTTACCATGTCTTAAATCTGCCCCCATAAAACTTGCAGAAACCCTGGTAGGGGAAAATCTGAGAATCTGAGCTTGAGGATCTCAGGTTAAGGCTTATGCATTAGAGATGCGCATCTACACATGTACGTAGATCAAGAAGTCAAGTTAAGTTGCATTGTTAAAGATGGTGGATTTGTTTTAAAAGTGCTGCTCTGATGAGGCTTTGAGAGGATGAACTTCTGAGAGAGGGTTTTAACACACCGACAGAACACTAAAACCTTCTTTTAGAAGTGTCTCCCTTTAAAGCAAGTCCTGTTTATGAGATACTATAGAAAGGCTGTAGAAAGATATAGAATTGCTGCTGTAATTTTATAATGGTATCTGTCAAGCTTGTAATAAGATGTTTAACAGAAAACAGAGAGAAGGAAGGAAGGAACATTATTATGTAACATTATTACATTATGGTTACACTTTACTTGAAGGGGTGTGCATAAGACTGAAATGACACCTTCATAATCATGACATGACACCTACATAATCATGACATGACACATGTCATGAATATGAAGGTTTTTTATGCATGTTTATGACAACTGTCATTAAGTGTCATTCGCTCAGTTATGTAATTTTTAATGCAAAGATGACATTGTTTGAGATGTCTTTGTTATGGGCTATGGTTAGGGGTAAGGCTAGGGGTAGGGTTAGGTTAGGGTTAGGTCAAATAATGTCATATTTGCATTAAAAATGACATAACTGAGCGAATGACACTTAATGACAGTTGTCATAAACATGCATAAAACCTCCTTCATATTCATGACATGTGTCATGTCATGATTATGAAGGTGTCATGTCAGTCTTATGCACACCCCTTCAAGTAAAGTGTTACCGTGTTGCTATACGGTTGCTAGGTTTTTAATGCAATGTTGCTGAGGTGTTAAGAATTTGTGTGTTGCTATGCAGTTGCTGAGGTGTTCTGAACTTCTGAGTTGTTAGTGTGTTGCTGTGCAGTTACTAGGTTGTTGCTGAGGTGTTCTGAGTTGTTACTGTGTCACTTTGCAGTTGCTAGGGTGTGATTGTGCAGTTTCTGAGGTGTTTTCAATTGATAGTGAGTTGTGGTGCAGTTTCTAGGGTATTGCTATGCAGTTTTTTAAAGTGTTCTGAGTTGTAAATTAGTTGTTCTGCAGTTGCTAGAGTGTTTCTATGCAGTTACTGAGGTATTCTGAGTTGTTAGTGTGTCAAGATTCAGCTGCTGATGTATTCTGAGTTGTTTGTGTATTGCCGTGCAGTTCCAACCCGATCTCATGAAACTGCGTATAAATAGTACGCCAAATAAAAATGAAAACTCGTGGTATTGATACGCAAA
>NW_015638934.1:632501-638024 GCF_001515625.1 Sinocyclocheilus rhinocerous | reverse complement strand
GTGACGTAGACATGTGGGGGCGTGTTAGAACGAGCCGTTTTAGGTAGGCGTGGCTGACTCTTAACTTTTATAAAGAATATCTCTTTGGATTTGAGACTTTAGTCTTTGCAACTTTACAGATCTTCTTTATGCACCAAGAGCTTGTAACACTCCAAAGAGAAAGGAACAATTGAAATCGCGTCATATGACCCCTTTAAATGCAAATGAGCTGCATATTCCCGCCCCATCTCCAGAAGAGGGTGCAGCGTATACGTCTCTCTGCATTGCATATCTACAGCAATAAACAGCAACATGACTGAGAGCAAGAGAACCGGTGTTCAGCCGTACACATGGGAAGCCAAATGCACTAAAAGTGGGACTAAACAGCGCAATGTTAGAGCTTGCACCGCGCGAACACGCTAACGAACGAAAGTAAGAAAGTAATCCGCTGCATCCTCAGCGGCTCAGATGTTGGGAGAAAATGAAGACTCTTATGTTCAGTCTTACATCCAAACCTCCATATTCTTCAGCACAGTCTTCTACTGCCGCTTTAACATGATGAAATCATGATTAACTTAACAACTCATGTGTATTGACAAGCTCCTCTTGAGTTGAGTGTGAGAGTGTGTCTGTGTGATGCAGGTGTGGGATAGCTACGGCCGGCTGCTCTTCTCCAGCTCTGCTCATGATTACCCCGTCACCTCAGTGGCCTGGGCTCCGGACGGAGAGCTCTTCGCCATGGGCTCCTTCCACACACTCAGACTGTGTGATAAGACCGGGGTAAGACACACACACGCTCCTCTCACAGCCCCTGACATCTGCTGGAGTTCAGCATCACTGAGAGACTCTTCTATTTCACTTCATCTCAAACATGTTTTAAATGAGAGTTTCAAGTTTGTTAAAGTCAGAAGGAGATGGAAAATTCATCCTGAATTCATACAAACTGCATCTTTATTGATCGTATTGTGAACGACTCATCCATGCACATCCACAGATGATATTTATTTTTTAATTTGAGCCCATAATCTTTACTCAAAATGTCATTACTTGATCTTCTGGTAAAATGACAGACATTTCTCTGGTGACATGTGCCACATTTCTCCATTCATTTAGCTCTTCTGCCCTTTATTACAGTCGACTGCATGCTCATATTCAGATTGAACGTCTGTTTTACATGTTTTTCAATTATCTGTTTCACTCAGATACATAAGAAAACACCTGTTGCTACTTCTGTTATACCTTAAACTTCATTAACTTTAATTTTCTGCATGAGGATCATAAGCTTACTGGCACTTTCCACAAAAAAATACGAAAAGTCTAAAAGCTGTTATTATGTTAAGTGTTGTAGTCATTTCAGCCTCATTATGTAATACTTATAGGGATTTGTGCCTGTAATGTTGTACCTCATGGTAAGTGCTATAATCCATGGCTGGACTATTTTAGCTCTGTCCTTTGGGCCAGACGGCCCGTGTGTGTGTGTGTGTGTGTGTGTGAGAGAGTGTGTGTGTGTGTGTGTGTGTGAGAGAGTGTGTGTGTGTGTGTGTGTGTGAGAGAGTGTGTGTGTGTGTGTGTGTGTGAGAGAGTGTGTGTGTGTGTGTGTGTGTGAGAGAGTGTGTGTGTGTGTGTGTGTGTGAGAGAGTGTGTGTGTGTGTGTGTGTGTGAGAGAGTGTGTGTGTGTGTGTGTGTGTGAGAGAGTGTGTGTGTGTGTGTGTGTGTGAGAGAGTGTGTGTGTGTGTGTGTGTGTGAGAGAGTGTGTGTGTGTGTGTGTGTGTGAGAGAGTGTGTGTGTGTGTGTGTGTGTGAGAGAGTGTGTGTGTGTGTGTGTGTGTGAGAGAGTGTGTGTGTGTGTGTGTGTGTGAGAGAGTGTGTGTGTGTGTGTGTGTGTGAGAGAGTGTGTGTGTGTGTGTGTGTGTGAGAGAGTGTGTGTGTGTGTGTGTGTGTGAGAGAGTGTGTGTGTGTGTGTGTGTGTGAGAGAGTGTGTGTGTGTGTGTGTGTGTGAGAGAGTGTGTGTGTGTGTGTGTGTGTGAGAGAGTGTGTGTGTGTGTGTGTGTGTGAGAGAGTGTGTGTGTGTGTGTGTGTGTGAGAGAGTGTGTGTGTGTGTGTGTGTGTGAGAGAGTGTGTGTGTGTGTGTGTGTGTGAGAGAGTGTGTGTGTGTGTGTGTGTGTGAGAGAGTGTGTGTGTGTGTGTGTGTGTGAGAGAGTGTGTGTGTGTGTGTGTGTGTGAGAGAGTGTGTGTGTGTGTGTGTGTGTGAGAGAGTGTGTGTGTGTGTGTGTGTGTGAGAGAGTGTGTGTGTGTGTGTGTGTGTGAGAGAGTGTGTGTGTGTGTGTGTGTGTGAGAGAGTGTGTGTGTGTGTGTGTGTGTGAGAGAGTGTGTGTGTGTGTGTGTGTGTGAGAGAGTGTGTGTGTGTGTGTGTGTGTGAGAGAGTGTGTGTGTGTGTGTGTGTGTGAGAGAGTGTGTGTGTGTGTGTGTGTGTGAGAGAGTGTGTGTGTGTGTGTGTGTGTGAGAGAGTGTGTGTGTGTGTGTGTGTGTGAGAGAGTGTGTGTGTGTGTGTGTGTGTGAGAGAGTGTGTGTGTGTGTGTGTGTGTGAGAGAGTGTGTGTGTGTGTGTGTGTGTGAGAGAGTGTGTGTGTGTGTGTGTGTGTGAGAGAGTGTGTGTGTGTGTGTGTGTGTGAGAGAGTGTGTGTGTGTGTGTGTGTGTGAGAGAGTGTGTGTGTGTGTGTGTGTGTGAGAGAGTGTGTGTGTGTGTGTGTGTGTGAGAGAGTGTGTGTGTGTGTGTGTGTGTGAGAGAGTGTGTGTGTGTGTGTGTGTGTGAGAGAGTGTGTGTGTGTGTGTGTGTGTGAGAGAGTGTGTGTGTGTGTGTGTGTGTGAGAGAGTGTGTGTGTGTGTGTGTGTGTGAGAGAGTGTGTGTGTGTGTGTGTGTGTGAGAGAGTGTGTGTGTGTGTGTGTGTGTGAGAGAGTGTGTGTGTGTGTGTGTGTGTGAGAGAGTGTGTGTGTGTGTGTGTGTGTGAGAGAGTGTGTGTGTGTGTGTGTGTGTGAGAGAGTGTGTGTGTGTGTGTGTGTGTGAGAGAGTGTGTGTGTGTGTGTGTGTGTGAGAGAGTGTGTGTGTGTGTGTGTGTGTGAGAGAGTGTGTGTGTGTGTGTGTGTGTGAGAGAGTGTGTGTGTGTGTGTGTGTGTGAGAGAGTGTGTGTGTGTGTGTGTGTGTGAGAGAGTGTGTGTGTGTGTGTGTGTGTGAGAGAGTGTGTGTGTGTGTGTGTGTGTGAGAGAGTGTGTGTGTGTGTGTGTGTGTGAGAGAGTGTGTGTGTGTGTGTGTGTGTGAGAGAGTGTGTGTGTGTGTGTGTGTGTGAGAGAGTGTGTGTGTGTGTGTGTGTGTGAGAGAGTGTGTGTGTGTGTGTGTGTGTGAGAGAGTGTGTGTGTGTGTGTGTGTGTGAGAGAGTGTGTGTGTGTGTGTGTGTGTGAGAGAGTGTGTGTGTGTGTGTGTGTGTGAGAGAGTGTGTGTGTGTGTGTGTGTGTGAGAGAGTGTGTGTGTGTGTGTGTGTGTGAGAGAGTGTGTGTGTGTGTGTGTGTGTGAGAGAGTGTGTGTGTGTGTGTGTGTGTGAGAGAGTGTGTGTGTGTGTGTGTGTGTGAGAGAGTGTGTGTGTGTGTGTGTGTGTGAGAGAGTGTGTGTGTGTGTGTGTGTGTGAGAGAGTGTGTGTGTGTGTGTGTGTGTGAGAGAGTGTGTGTGTGTGTGTGTGTGTGAGAGAGTGTGTGTGTGTGTGTGTGTGTGAGAGAGTGTGTGTGTGTGTGTGTGTGTGAGAGAGTGTGTGTGTGTGTGTGTGTGTGAGAGAGTGTGTGTGTGTGTGTGTGTGTGAGAGAGTGTGTGTGTGTGTGTGTGTGTGAGAGAGTGTGTGTGTGTGTGTGTGTGTGAGAGAGTGTGTGTGTGTGTGTGTGTGTGTTTGAGCATGCGGGTGAAGGGTTAATGCTGCCAGGGCTTTCATGCTGTGTCAGCAGTTCACTGCATTAACCCCCTCAGTAAAAACACACGAGCACCAGAGCACTTAAACAAACACAGGTTTGCCGTTTCGCAGCTCATTTCAGATACACATCATCACAGATGCAGTGCAGATGTGTTTGCACATGCAGTGTCTTAACTCTTTATGAATAACCGTTGTGTGTCACATGTGCTAGACAAATACGCTTGCCTTCAGTGTTTTCGTATTTTTATGCTAGTGCAATTGTTAGATTGTCAGATGGACTAAGATCTTTTATTCATTCGGCAGATTCTCAAAAGATGCTCAGGTCCTGCCGTGTGACGGTGTGTGATGTTGTGTGTGAACATGTGGGACAGCAGTGTATTAATGAATGTGTGCAGCTGCTGTCTAGCGTCTGGACTCATTCCCTGCAGACGCATGATGCTGCCTGAATGTGTGAGATGAGATTGCCTTCCTCCCCACTGAAGACAGAATTAACTTTGTCCATTTATTTGACTTAAATCACCATGCTTTGCGTTGTGTTGAGCTCAAACATTTTCGAGTGTGAACATTTTCGTTAGGGAGAAATATGTGGCCTGTAGCATGAAGCTATCTGAACAAACTCTGGGTTTCACATTAGGTTTAGACTTTACAAAACCAACCAATCCAAGCCGACTTTGATCAGGTTCAGCAGGCTCCCTGTAATTTCAGCTCAAGGCTCGGATCAGAACTAACTATGATCTGTGCTTCAACATTTAAACTTCTAATAGATTTACCTGTTTTTAGACAATAAAACATGCTTAATAGTGCTCGTGTGCGCTTTTTTTGCACTCCAATATATATTTTATTATTACACGTAAAATTAAGTCAGTAAATTCAGTCTGATTGGATTGTTTTCCCCCGTTGGCACACTTACAGATGTAGTATATATTACTGAAGGCTATATCAATCTTTAGCAGAGAAACTAATTCAATTAGGATGTGTTTAGCTGTGTCTATAAGACAGGTTTAATCTCACAGTACTAAGAAGTTAACAAGATCAACTGGCTCCTCTCATCATTATGGCCAGAAACAGTCTAGTTTTGTGTGACAGATTATATATACGCCTGTCACAACCTACCGTCATTTACTGAGAGATTGATAGAGAAACTCCTGACCCACACAGCACACCCTTACCAAAAATAAGTGTGCTTCAAGTTTATTTTATTAGGTATACTTAAGTAAAGTTCATATTAAACAGTCTGTGTAAATAAAGCCACTGCAGATGCAGCTTCAGTTCCACTTCTGCAGCGCAAAGATGGATTTTGATTTGATTTGATTAACAGCCTAATAGTGTCTTATTATTCTAATAAATTAAATGTATTGGACATAAATGATGCATACATTTAATAACGTTAGAAAACTGCTCTTATAAAGGTTATTGACAAAATGTCCAGAAATGGAGGAATTTTTTTTGTCAATATTGCACAACCCAAATGTAGATACACATATGCACACACTATGTGTCACTGTGTGTGATTTCCTACAGTATATGTAGCTTGTCAGAAGGTGTGTGTGTGTGTGTGTGTGTGTCTGTCTGTGTGTGTGTGTGTGTGTGTGT
>NW_015638934.1:627305-630570 GCF_001515625.1 Sinocyclocheilus rhinocerous | reverse complement strand
GTGTGAGTGTGTGTGTGTGTGTGTGTGTGTGTGTGAGAGTGTGTGTGTGTGTGTGTGTGTGTGTGTGTGTGTGAGAGAGAGAGTGGGTCAGGACAGGCATATTTAACATGTCTGATGTTATGGAGCTGATTCAGCACCCACAGGGAGTCATTACAGCACAGCATATGTCAGTGACCCTCCGCCAAAACACACACACACACACACACTCTCTCTCTCTCTCTCTCTCTCACACACACACACACACACACACAAACACTCACACACACACACACACACACACTCTCTCTCTCACACACACACACACTCTCTCTCTCTCTCTCTCACACACACACACACACACACACAAACTCTCACATCCACCCACACACTCACACACACACACTCTCTCTCTCTCTCACATACACACACACACACACAGATGGGAGGGCAGGGAGATGGTAGGCTATTTTCTTAGCACTATTTTTCTTTCTTGAGGCGAAAAGCAGTTTTCAGTGCTTGTCTGTTTGTAAACCACAAATGCAAGTGTGTGTGTGTGTGTGTGTGTGCGTCAGTGGTCGTACTCTCTGGAGAAGCCCAGCACTGGAAGTCTGTTCAGTCTGGCCTGGTCTGCAGACGGCACTCAGCTGGCCGGAGCCTGTGGAAACGGACACGTCTTGTTCGCTCACGTCGTAGAGCAGCGCTGGGAGTGGAGGAACTTTGAGATCACACTCACAAAGAGACGCACTATGCAGGTACACACAGCCTCCTGTGACGGCCGGCTCATATTGCACTTCACAATCTGAAGACCAAGGTGAAGATGACATGATGTTGAAGTGTGACATTATTCAACACATTTAACCCCCAAATTCTCATTACTGTATCGCACCTTTTTACTTACGAGTTGATCTCAGCTGATGCTTTTTCATTAGCTCATGAATTATAGATGTTTTTGTTAAAAGTAAGCTTTGCCTGATTTGTGAAATTCAGGTGAACCCTGAAGAGTTTAAATGTTTTCTTTAAATCAGTATCACAGCAATAACCAACATTTCCCCTGGTCTTCATGTTGCATGTGATTATGACAGGACATCAAAGGAGCACACATGCTTTAAACTTGAAAAATGTAGGAGTGCAGAGACATCTTCAGGGGCAGTGACTCGAGACTCCGTAGTTTACTGGTGGTGTTTGTTTCTCAGGTCAGAAACGTGTTGAATGATGCAGTGGATGTTCTGGAGTTCAGAGATCGGGTCATCAAAGCCTCGCTGGCTCACGGTCATCTGGTGGTCACCACCTCTCTGCAGTGTTACGTCTACAGGTGCGTCTCCTGTCGTTCAGCCTCACGTCAGTCAGTCCCTGCCCGCTCTGACGTGCTCTTGTGCCGTTTCAGTGCTAAGAACTGGAACACTCCGCTGATCTTTGACCTGAAGGAGGGAACCGTCAGTCTCATCGTGCAGGCCGAGAGGTGAGAGAGTCCAGCTCCGCTCTTAGCCTCTTCCACAGATTTACACTGAAAACAGCTGATGGATTTACACCAAAGAACCAGGAGTTAAACACCAGTATATCAGGCATTTAGCAGATATTTCTCTGTTCGCAGAGAAAAGTGCTTGAGCTTCACACATGAGACTGTTGTGATCAACACATAAAATGATGTAATATAACTGTATGCTAGTTTTTACCTTGAAATATCAGTTTCAAAATCAGTTTGATGGTACAGTGACTTCTAATAAGATGGATGGCTTCTGAAGTGTCTGTTTTGCATGTGTAAGTTCGGCAGATAGCTTTAATGCATAACGCCAGCTATTCACTGTAATTAGCACTGTGATATATTTATTAACTCTAGGGCCTCTAAAGTCACAAAAATACACAAAACTATATACAGCTGCTTGCATAAAGGTATAACTTAATGCACAGATACACTTTTAATGCACAAAAATTATACTTTTGACCAACTCAAAAAAATAAATAAATAAATTTTTTCTCAGATTATATTTATGGTTTAGGTCAAATCTTAAATTTTGATTTAATAACAAAAATATTTATTTCCCAAAGACAAAACCTTTAATTCAAAGATTATTTGCCATAAGGACCATACTATACTTAAAATGATTTCTTTAGACATAAACATAATGTAGGTCAATATAAAACATTTTTGGATTTGTATTAGTTAAAACTAAATTGGCTATTATATGAAAATAGTAGTTTCACTTAAGATAAAACTAAAAATATTGAATGTAGTTTACTTACTATGAATAAAGGCAACTTTGAAAACCCTTAATGTTAATTCTGATGTCTTGATCAGGCACATCATATTTTTATTATGTGCTTAAAACCCAGAAACATGTATAAACCCCGCAGTAATGTGTGCAGTCAGTAACTCTAGCCAGCATGTGTTCTGCACATCAACACTCAAGCTTAAATACTACTTAAACAACATTGTTTCTTTTCATTTTCTTCCATGGTTATTTGCTTTTAGACAAACCAAATTAAAGAGTAGTTTAAACAAAAAAACATGATTTTGATTAGACCAATGTAACAATGCACTTTAACTAAATGGCACGGTTCTCAGCATCAGGAGGAGCTTGATTCAGAGTTATTTTGGAGAATGATGATGTGTTGGATGCGTTTACTGCTTCTGTCTCTCTCACACACACACACACACACACTCACAAACTGTCTGTTTGTTCTTCCTGTGCAGGCACTTTCTGTTGGTGGATGGAGCAGATCTGTTTGTGTACTCGTATGAGGGCCGTTTGGTGTCGTCTCCCAAGAGTCCCGGTATGAGAATGGACATCCTGAACTCTCAGTCCATCTCTCTGAGGCATTAACTAAGGTTAACTAATGAGGTCTTATTGTAAAGTGATACCTATTGGTCTTTATAGTTCTTTTGCACTTTAATCTGTGTAAAACTTTTTAACTTTATACATTTTTCTGTATTGCTTTATTGCATTTAAATGTTCAGTTTTTTTTGTATAAGAAAAAGTTATTAAACCTGTTATACTGTATTATGACCACTTTTTAAACTAAATTTCAATATCGTGATAATACCGTATACCGTGATAAAAGCATTAGCAATTAATCGCAACATGATAATTTGATACCGGCATATCCCTAGCTGTCTACATCATGTGGATCACCATTAATACATGTGTGTCCGCCAGCATGCCAAACTAGCTGTCGCAGCAACATGTACTCAGGCTGTTTTCAGTTAGATGGTTTTTAGTATATACTGCGGGTAAAATAAGTATTGAACACATCACCATTTTTCCCAGTAAATATATTTCTAAAGGTG
>NW_015638934.1:624993-626956 GCF_001515625.1 Sinocyclocheilus rhinocerous | reverse complement strand
GCCAGCAAAACAATCACAAGCCATGTGCTTGAACAAAACAAGACACGAACACGCAGCTAATGAGAAAACTCAAAAAGCGCCGCGTGTTCACACAAGACAATATAGCACGCAGCCAGCAAAAACCAAGCTGCGTGCTACACAGCACAAGACAAAGCAGGACATGAAAGCACGCAGACGGTAACACGAGCTGCGTGCAACAACAACACAAGACAACAAGAAAAGCACGCGGCTGAACACAAACCGCGTGCTACACAAAACACAACACACGTGGACAGAAGAGCGCACGGCCAAGCGAACTCGAGACCACACTCTCCCACAACCAGACAGAACATGGAGCGCGAGTGTCCGGACCCGAAACTCAACAAGACATGAGTGCCGGGATCTGAACACCACGATCCACCATGAAACAGGACATGCAGACGAGAGCGCACGGCTCGAGCACTCTCGAAGCCGCGCGCTCACATGAAAACAACGACATGACGGGAGTGTCAGGGCTCTGTCACAAAACCATGAATTACACTGGACTGAAGTGACAGAACCCTGACTAAAGGTGCTGTTGACATGGAATTTTCACCAGATGTCCGTAACAACCAAAGTAATCAATACATACAAATAAAACAAATAAGTTCAGAGATTAAGTTATGTGTAATAAAATGGAAAAGGGGACAAGTATTGAACTACTGAAATGTATTTAATACTTTGTACAAAAGGCTGTGTTGGTAATGACAGCTGTCTGGAGAAACTAGTGGCATGCATTGCTCAGGTGTGATTTTGGCCCGTTCTTCCACACAAACAGTCTTCAAATCTTGGAGGTTCTGTGGGCCTCTTCTATGAACTCTGACCTTTAGTTCTTATTTTCTATTGGATTCCAGTCAGGTGATTGGCTGGCCGTTCTAGCAGCTTTACTTTCTTTCTCTGAAACCAGTCGAGAGTTTCCTTGGCTGTGTTTGGGATCATTGTCTTGCTGAAATGTCCAGCCTTGTTTCATCTTCATCATCCTGGTTCTGTAGGTGTTGGGACTGAACCCGCTAATATTAATTTCCACTGACGAGGGGCAGGTGTGTTCTGGTGCTGGTGTTGTAATGTGATCAGTCACTGTGTCTTCCTTCTCTCCTCCAGTCGTCTTTCTGTTCGAGGCTCAGACGGGAAAAGCCATTGGTGACGGCAAACCTTTGAACCACAAGGTAAACACACATGTTGTCCAGTGTTGTTGTGTCTCCAGGTGTTTGTAGTTGTTCTGTCTCTGAATCAGCGGCCCAGGCCTACCCCTAACCTTGTGGACTGACTGATTCGTGTAAAAAAAGCATGCAGAGTACATGCAGTTAGAATAATCTGGCTGCTGGCGCACAGTATGTGCACACTGTGCTGATGTATGCATACCCTAGTGTACATGTTTAAACCAAACTATACCTTGGCTTTGTAAGGAAGCTGTCTATGCAGACAGCAGACAGACAGCATTGCAGCTCACAGGTGTTTGGATCAGAGCTGAACTGTCAACTACATTTTCTCCGGAAGTAACACAAAGGTTTAACTTTGTTGTAATGTTAATTTTCAGTTTCAGTAGTTTTATATGTTACAAGTAAGGCTGTCAACTGATTAATTACATGATGTGGCAATTAATTAATCACAAATTAACCACACATCAATTTAGACACATCAAATTACCCTTAAAAGATCATTTGAAGTACAACAGTACAAAAAAAGTACCTTTTGAAATTAAATATTTAAAATCAACATTGCATAAATTATGACAATGTTTTAATTTAGGTTTAATATCTATTTATTATAATTTCAAATATGAAATGATTTTCAAAAATGAAATGATTTTCTGAATATGAAACTAAAAGGTCTAGTAGTCAGTAAAAGTCTAAAAGGCAGTAAGTCATTGTCTTAAATGAGTGAGTCATTGAATCATTCATTCAACCAATTTGTTCTAACAGCTAATTCATTCAGACATGAAGCA
>NW_015638934.1:611311-615375 GCF_001515625.1 Sinocyclocheilus rhinocerous | reverse complement strand
TTCTCCAGAAGTAACACAAAGGTTTAACTTTCTTGTAATGTGAATTTTCAGTTTCAGTAGTTTTATATGTTACAAGTAAGGCTGTCAACTGATTAATTACATGATGTGGCAATTAATTAATCGCAAATTAACCACACATCAATTTAGACACATCAAATTACCCTTAAAAGATCATTTAAAGTACAACAGTACAAAAAAAGTACCTTTTGAAATTAAATATTTAAAATCAACATTGCATAAATTATGACAATATGTTTTAATTTAGGTTTAATATCTATTTATTATAATTTCAAATATGAAATGATTTTCAAAAATGAAATGATTTTCTGAATATGAAACTAAAAGGTCTAGTAGTCAGTAAAAGTCTAAAAGGCAGTAAGTCATTGTCTTAAATGAGTGAGTCATTGAATCATTCATTCAACCAATTTGTTCTAACAGCTAATTCATTCAGACATGAAGCAAGTGAGTGTCTGCATCAGAAATCACATACTTCCTTACTATATAGTAGGCAAAAAACAGTATGTGACAAAAGAAATATCTCCGATTTCACAGTAGTCATATAAGAGTAGGCAAAAAGTATACTACTTCCAGCATGATTCTGTGCATACTTTACTATCCCAGATTACATTCATACTCTATACTGTTTTTGTGGTTGTAAAGTAATTACATATTCTAAAAAGTACCTACACGAGAGAGTACAGTATGTGATTTCGGACGCAACCACTGTCTTTATGAATGAGTCACTGAATCACTGACTCACTTGATTCATTCAACCGGTGGATTCATTCAGTAATGAATCACCGCTGTGTGTTGATCAGAGACGCTCAACAGTTCTGCTGTGGCTTTGATCAGAACTATTTTCATTTGTGAAACTGAACAAAAACAGACAATATTGTTTCTAAAATATAACAAAATATTAACTTATTGTTGTCACACTTTATTTTATGGTCCAATTCTCGCTATTAACAAACCATTAACTACGACTTTTGCCTCAATTTACTCCTAATTTGCTGCTTATTAATAGTTGTGTGTTTAAGTACTATAATCGGGTCGCCGGTGCATCTACCGTACCAGAAAACGTTCCACCCACGGCTCCATCATTGTGTTTTCTCAAGCGACAACGGTGTAGCAGTTCTAACTCCAGGGCGAAAGTTTGAGCAAAGCATGCTAACTGTTCTGTGTTTGGCTGCACAGACGAGCACAGAACACTGTTTAGAGTCCCAGCCTCAGAGACAACAGAGCAGTGCATTTATTGATTTATTTACTGTATATTGCTGCTGCCACACAGATCTAAAATAAACGTGATTTATTTCCCAGCTGTTTACCTTCACAGACATAACCCACTGTTTTGTTTAACCCATGTGTGTTTTTAACATAAACGTGTGTGTCTTTGGCAGTTTAAGCACAATAAGACATGAAAGAGAACTTAGTTTAGTAATGTTACTCACATGCCGTGTGACAGATGCTTTCTGTGCGTGTGCTTCGGTTGTGTGCGCTCAGAAAACCAAATATCAGACATTTCAACTCATATGGTTTAAAACGCATGATTTCAGCGTGATAAACATGATAATCAGAACCAAAACAGATGTTTTTAGCAGGTCCGAGCTGTAAAGGCGCAGCTCTATTCTGGAAAAGGGGGCGGGGAGCAGCAACTAATTTGCATTTAAAGTGACAGGCACGAAAACAGCGTGTTTCTGCTTCCACTCAAAACAGGCATTTTCAAAATGATATAATAAATGATCTGTGTAGTATTTTGAGCTGAAACTTCACAGACACATTCTGGGGACACCAGAGACTTATATTACATCTTGTAAAAAGAGGCATAATATGTCTCCTTTAAGTTTAGGTATTGGGTAGGATTAGGGATGCAGAATATGTGCTTTATAAGTAATAAACAGGCAATAAGTCAATAATAGGCATGCTAATAAGCAACTAGTTAACACTTTAGTCCCTATACTAAAGTGTTAAGCCCCATTCACATCAAGAACGATAACTATAAAGATAACTATATTAGCGTCCACATCAGCGAACGATATTGTCTGTTTATTGCCACTTAAATTCTCCAGCTTGTGACAGCAGGATGGATTCTTATTGGGTGCCAATGTTTTTATCGTCCATCAACTCGAAAAATATAGTTCTGGAAGTGATTCCAACGATATCGTTTCTCTGTGCCTTTATCGTTATAGCTGTGGTGTGGAGTCTGCTATTCTTTAATATTGAGAACGATTTTTAGAACTATATCTTTATCGTTGTCTTTATAGTTATCGTGCTTGGTGTGAACGGGCCTTAACTCTTATTGTTTACTGAACTGTAAAAACTCATTGTCACATTGACACATTGGTGCAGATATTGGGGAGAAACAGCATTCTTGCTGGTGTAATATTACTGAACTATATCTTATATTATAAATATAAGAGGGTGATTTTTTTGCCCTCATATGTTAGGCTGCATTAATAGACTCCATCACGCAGTCAGTCAGTCAGTCGTCCTGCATCATAATCATCAGACACTGCATCAGTGTAAGATGACGGACAGGTCCGGATGCATTATTGAATTGCACCACAGCCGGTTATAAACTGTGATGTCAAAGGCTTGGTGTTGTTATGTGGCGTATCTCCTCTCATCGTGTGTCTGTTCAGATAGAGGTGGTGTTCGTCGCGCTGGATCAGTGTGGCTCGTCTAATGACAGAAGGATCGCACTGATCGATAAGAACCGTGACCTCTACCTGACCTCTGTGAGAAAGCTGGGCCGAGCACACAGCATCCACAAGATCGGTAAGAGTACAGTCACACTGAGTTCAGTCAGACGTCTGTATTAAATCTGGCTCATCTGAAAGGATCTGTGTGACTCGTCCTCAGGGTCGATGGTTGACACTATGGCCTGGAACGACTCGGCTAACATCCTGTGTGGCGTCCAGGACAGCCGGTTCACAGTGTGGTACTACCCTAGTGTGGTGTTTGTGGACAAAGACCTGCTGCCCAAAACCATCTTCACCAGAGACAGCAGGTACACGCTCACACCAGCTAACTGGGCTATCTATAAGCTGAGCCGATCGGCCGGATAAGATACCTTATTATTATCTAAATTGTTTGCATTTTTAGAACATATATTAGCTTATTTATATATTTATATTAGCAACCCGTTAAACTTGACAACACTGCATGAAAATTTGGTCTGATATTCACATTGATATGGAGAAAAATAAAATAAGCAGACGGGCTGAATAAAAATGCATCTTCATTCTACTTGCTAGAAAGGAAGTCAAAACAGTAGGCCTATCTACATGTTTTCATTCGCATATGTTTTGCACATATAGTTTTGCATTTTAATCTGGACTTAAACAAGGCAGTCTAGAAAAGATTTTTATTATGATTGAACAATAATTATTTAAACAATAGTAATTTTCATAACCCATTGGCGGGTGTTTTTGCTTTATTAAATGTTGATATATTTCTTTGAAAGTAATGGTCAGACATTTATCATTTAAAATTTTTGTATGTAACACGAAATATAGGCTTATCTTCATATTTATATCATGAAAGATAAATGTGACCCTGGAGCACAAAACCAGTCATAAGGGTCAATTTCTTGAAATTGAGATTTATACATTTATACAAGCTGAATAAATAATCTTTCCATTGATGTATGGTTTACGCTCCGCATCTGCCGCTTCGCCAAGGTCAGTGCATCGCACATACTGAGAAAACTCAGATGAACTAAGAACATTCCAGATCCTGTAGTCAAATAAATACACTGAAGACATGCACGACCAGTCAAACGTTTATGAACAGTAAGATTTTTAATGTTTTTTAAAGAATTCTCTTCTGCTCATCAAGACTGCATTTATTTGATCCAAAATAAGATCAAATCCGTTTCAACAAACCCATCACAATTTCACCATCCAGTCAGGGGCGGTTCTAGACCACAGTAACTGGAGGGGCCACTTGTGCTTTTAGGGGGCACAATTTTAAAATTCATCTTAAACTACTTTAAGTAGCCTATTATTCATTCAGTAATTTTTCACCATGTCATGTATCGCTGCAATCTAGATGTAATCTATAAC
>NW_015638934.1:595493-611110 GCF_001515625.1 Sinocyclocheilus rhinocerous | reverse complement strand
CTCATGCTTGTCATGTGACACACAGCAGCCACAATACCACTGTAAAACTGATATGGGCTTATGTCCCTACTGAAAAAAACAAACAATAAAACCATCACAGAAAATTGTAATGATTTCCACAACAAATAACATTACAAACATTAAAAACCATCCATTTTTAACCATTAAAACCATTAAAAATGGTTTTCTGTAGTGTGTTTTGGGACATATTCCATTAGGATTTATTGGTTTTAACAAGCCACCAATAGAAGGCAACCTATTACCAGTAGAGGCCAACAGGGTCCATTACAGTTTCCAGTAAAACCAATACAAGTCCCATTATAACCAGTAAAACCATTACAAATAACCATGTTTTATTCAGCAGGGGTTTTATTTTTTTTAATATTCCCCAAATATATCATGAAATATCTCGATTCTCAAATATGTGCAAGTAAATGCATTTTGCACCTTTATAGATTATGTTAGAAACCGAGCAAAGGGCGCTCCAGCTGACCGGAAATGAAGTAATCGTGCATATGGTCAATTAAACTGAAATCCAAAGATTGATAGCTGCATGCAGTGCAATGACCGTTCATCAGCACTTTATAGAAATGTCACTGAAGAGCGATCTCTCTTACAGGATCAGACGCTCTGGTCGTGTCTGGCCGGTCTGGCGATGGCCAATAGGGAGCTGAGCACAGCAGAAGTGGCGTATGCAGCTATAGGAGAGGTGAATCTGCAGAGAGAATATCTCACATCACAGTCTCCTCTCCGTCTCTTTAACGCTCGTCTTTGTCTCTGGTAGATTGATAAGGTGCAGTACATCAACTTCATAAAGGACCTTCCGTCGAGAGACTCGTGTCTCGCTCACATGCTGCTCTTCAGCGGACACGTGCAGGAGGCCGAGGCCACTCTACTGCAGGCCAACCTCAATTACCACGCCATCCAGATACACATCAGCCTCTACAACTGGGACAGGTGCGAGCCGTCGCTGACACTGTCCACTCCACGCGTGTGTGTGTGTGTGAGTGCATGTGAGTGTGCGTGTGTGTGAGGTGTGTGTGTGCGTGTGTGTGTGTGAGAGAGAGAGTGTGTGTGTGCATGTGTGCGCGTGTGTGTGTGAGTGTGTGTGTGTGTGTGTGTGTGCATGTGCGTGAGTGTGCATGTGTGCGCGTGTGTGTGTGAGTGTGTGTGTGTGCACGTGTGTGAGTGTGTGTGTGTGCACGTGTGTGAGTGTGTGTGTGTGCACGTGTGTGAGTGTGTGTGTGTGCACGTGTGTGAGTGTGTGTGTGTGCACGTGTGTGAGTGTGTGTGTGTGCACGTGTGTGAGTGTGTGTGTGTGCACGTGTGTGAGTGTGTGTGTGTGCACGTGTGTGAGTGTGTGTGTGTGTGCATGTGCGTGAGTGTGCATGTGTGCGCGTGTGTGTGTGAGTGTGTGTGTGTGTGCACGTGTGTGTGTGTGTGTGTTTTGTGCTCATACATGTCTCTCCGCAGGGCTCTGGAGCTGGCCGTGAAGTACAAAACTCACGTGGACACGGTGCTCGCTCACAGACAGAAGTTCCTGCAGGACTTTGGAAAACAGGAAACCAACAAGAGATTCCTGCAGTACTCTGAGGGAGTAAGACATGTTCACCTCTGTGTCTGTGCATTGATCTGTAGCACTGTTCAAATGTCTGTGCTTGATGGGATTGAAGCCACAGAGTTTGTCTGTCCTCACAGTAAACCAGTCTCCTCTGTATAGGGCTTTTATTGTTTATGATTTATTTTACGATTTATTAATGTTTCTGTCTCTCCTGCTTATGTTCAGGTGGAAGTGGACTGGGAGAAAATCCAGGCTAAAATTGAAATGGAGTTTGCTATGGAGCGGGAAAAAGCAGCCAACGCATCCGTCAGAAGCAGCGTGTCCATTCGCCGATAAAAACACACACCTGTAATGTAATTCAGGTAAACTGAGGCCTGGATCCCACTGAACGAGCACTGATCTCCGACTCCTCAACACTGACTGCACACTGTGGCTAACTCTCAAAGTTAAGAAGTTATGGCAGGCATGACAATTCATATCTTAGCCTCTTAAAAAATGTACATCATTCTATTACCAGGCATCACGTCTAGTTCAGCTGTTATTCATATCATTTCAAGAAGATTTTGTAACAAGAATGAATTTTTATTGTAAAAGCTTGATTTATGTTTATTCAATAAATGCATATTTGAAATTAAACTTCCATCGGTGAGTGAATAACATGAATTTTTAGTGATCCGACACACTGGAACAAAACACTTCTACCAGAGATAAAATACCTAGACTCATTTGCAGTTCAGCCACTGGCAACCATTCTGATCTTAATCAGTGTTTTGGTACAGTGCAGTGAAATATGAATCCATACAGCGCTGTTGCGCTAGGGGCGTCCCAAGTTCTAATCCCAGCTCCTGCCCCCTCTCTCTCTCCCACTTCACTTCCTGTCTGCTCTACACTGTCCTATCATAATAAAAGGCAAAAATGCCAAAAATAAATCTTAAAATGAAAGAAAGAAATTTGAATCCTTTGTTTTGATGCAGTTCCACAATGATCATGTGTTAGAGGAGAGGGAAGGCAGACAAGAAGGCAAAGCTTCACTGTGGTCTGGGACACATTTAGAACTAATAGCATTGCAATGCAATGTCGCTACATGCGTTTTTGTGCACCCTTTACCCGCCATTGACAGAATTTTCCAGCTTTCAGTGTTTTTGTTATGATATGGTAGGAGGCGCTATTATACATCTTCTGAAAGAGTACTGAACATCTGTATCAAAGCACAGCAAAGAAGCAGAAACAAGTGATTGTCGATCCAGGAAGTGGTTTAGGACGATGAAGCTTTGGAGGTGTTGATGAAAGCAATGGACTTCATCTATGTTTTGATCAAGATTCTGAATCCCATACGGACATACTGTAGGGCCTCATTCATGAAACGCCAGAAGAACACATTTTTGTGTAACGGTAAATCGTTCATAAAACTGTTCTGACGTAAACTTTCGAATTCATGAAAATGTTCGTATTTTCAAAATGTTAGTTGGTATGAAAGGAAAGAAATGTACACCTGCCTGCTACCACGTGTAAATTGTGCGTAAAATGTTCTGTGTTCTTTTTGGAGGGAAGGCAGACAAGAAGGCAAAGCTTCACTGTGGTCTGGGACACATTTAGAACTAATAGCATTGCAATGCAATGTCGCTACATGCGTTTTTGTGCACCCTTTACCCGCCATTGACAGAATTTTCCAGCTTTCAGTGTTTTTGTTATGATATGGTAGGAGGCGCTATTATACATCTTCTGAAAGAGTACTGAACATCTGTATCAAAGCACAGCAAAGAAGCAGAAACAAGTGATTGTCGATCCAGGAAGTGGTTTAGGACGATGAAGCTTTGGGGGTGTTGATGAAAGCAATGGACTTCATCTATGTTTTGATCAAGATTCTGAATCCCATACGGACATACTGTAGGGCCTCATTCATGAAACGCCAGAAGAACACATTTTTGTGTAACGGTAAATCGTTCATAAAACTGTTCTGACGTAAACTTTCGAATTCATGAAAATGTTCGTATTTTCAAAATGTTAGTTGGTACGAAAGGAAAGAAATGTACACCTGCTCGCTACCACGTGTAAATTGTGCGTAAAATGTTCTGTGTTCTTTTTGGCAAACAGATGACACTGAATATTGATGCACTGCCATTATAATTACAAGTTCATTTGCCCTTGTCCTCTTTTTTTATTTTATTTATGTATTTATTTATTTTGCAGCTGAGTTGATAACTGTGAAACTCAGTGCTCATCAATGTCACTATTTACCCAGCCGTAAATAGAGGAGGGGCGGGACAAATAGCGTCCAATCATCCTACTTCTACAACGACTGCCTACAACAATGGAGAAGTCAATATTACTGGTTACTGTTTTTCATATTTAGTACAATTCTTAAAAATGAGATACTAGTAATACGTTGCAGCCGTGGATATTCCAAATCATAGCAACTAAAGCGTCTCAGCTGGAAAAACGCTGTGCCACCAAAGCGTTTTCTAGCGCCACCAGCTGGTTGTTTTAAGAAGAGCGCCTGACATTATTTCTGTCATGACAACTCTCGGAGGGATTGGCATGGTAATGTACATGACAATGTTAATGTATTTGGTCTTGGCTGAATAGATCTGCTACGCTGCTGCTACTACGGCAGAGCAAGTACCGAGACTTGCTACTGCCAATACATCCACAACATGCTGCTGTGAGCATGTAAGAAATACTGCTGCTGCACATATAACATACATGAATAACCCCCATATAGCGTACATGAATCACCTCGTAGCAAATCTATACAGGTGAAGCTGGGGAAGGTGGAGGGTTTCTGAAGCAGGCTGCACTGCTATGGCAAGCCCTAGTCATATATTTGAATGTTGAGCAGAGAGCTCATTGGCTATCTATACAGGAGAGAACCAATCAGCTGTGACATGTGATAATGATGTCATTAGATCAGATTGAGTTAGACCTATCGGACTGCGCTATCTAGAGTTTCATGCCAAAACTCTGTATTTCAGCTGGCTAAAAACTCTTTGGTGGACACACGTTATTGAATATTTATTGTTAGGCATATGGCCTATTAGTCTTTTTTGCATTTATGCAATACACTGAAGCCAAACCTGAGAAAGCAGACCAGAATATTCCACTGCGTTCCTGGACAGGCAGTTTGTGTAGCTGTAATTATAGGTTTGGAATTTAACCTTTACAAGTGCTCTTATCCTCATGCCTTCTGTTCACAACCTACGCTTCATCGTTGAGGTCGATGCATTCACTTCAGGTGTTGGAGGATTATCTCAGTGGCATGGGGAACCACCAAAACTCCACTGCTTTTTTTTCTGAGAAGTTGTCTCTGGTGGTTCAGAATGGGCCTTGTTTTTCACCTGTTTTAACATCTGTCCTACCGTCCAGGGTTCAAGAACGCCAAGGTCCTCCTGAGTCAGTCAGCTCAGAACCTCAAGGCCTTTTCACACTGAACGTGAAAATTGGCGCGAATGTTCGGCGCGATGACTATTTTGAATCGAAACAATAGATCCCTGTGTCGATTTTTTCCCTGTTGCTCTGCGATGAAACGGGCCGTCCAATCAGATTTGAGCTTAGATCACGTGACCAGAGCAGCTGCTGTTACACAAAAGGGTGAGAGTAGTGGCGCTGTTTCCAAAACCAGTGTAAACAAACACCGAAGAAGAGTGTTCCGAGAGAGGAGAGAGTGGATGCTGAGTTCTTGCTATCGTTGGTATCTGAGAACAGATTTATTCTCACATGTTCTTAATATAATTTCTATTAATTCTCCACTGAATTATGTGATCTGGAGAGCAGATCAGTGTTACTCAAGCTTTACTTTGTGGCTCGCATGGCAGTAAATAATAAGATGATATGATCATGCAGTCAATACAAATATTTCATAAAAACATTAAAAACAAGCAGGGCTATAACATAACCCATTAAAACAACTCACACCATGTCTACACCAGACACGAGTGGCGAGATCCGACAAAAGACAATAGAACCCAGTGATGTTGTCTACACTGGATGCGGCGCGGCGCGACACGACAAATCCTCGACAGTAAACTGATGCCTCGTTCTATTTATGACGAACTGTACTGACACTACGTTCAGATGATTTGCAACTGTCGCTTTCTCACGTCAAGTGTAGACAGACTTTAAGCGTAGTGGGGCACGGCACGACAACTGTCGCATCCAGTGTAGACACGGTCAAACAGTGTCTGCTCTATTACAAATAATTTATATTTAAAAAAAATACCTAAAACAGTGGCATTACAAGATGGAAATATAGTACTAGAAAAGATATTTACACTTGCTCTGTCCTAGGTCCATGACACTGACTCACTGCGGAGTTGCCAGTTTTAATCTTAAAAGCTCTTAACGCCGAATGTGCACTTGGATGGTTAGATACATGATGTGCTAGTATAAAAAAATAAAATAACTTAAGGTCTTTCCAGCATTAAGGTAATCCTGTACACTGTTCACTGTCTCCCTATGGCCTTGCCAACTTCCAGCCGGTAAGCTCCTTCCTCTGCTCGTCCCTCGCTGCCGTTGGTCTCACCTAGGGGTGGGGTTCATCACAGACCTCCCGGCATCTGTGTCCTGTTTGTGGCTGACCTTCTCCAAAGCCTGTCATCTGGTGCTGATGAAGAGTACACAGAAGTGTCATTCCATCACACCTTCTGGAATTTTAGCCTCCTGAATACATAAAGTCTGACCGTTCATATTTTCTGCCGGTTTGGTTCATCACCCAGGGTCTGAAGTTCCTTCTTTGTCCTAGGTGTGTCCATGAGTCCCTTCTCCGGCTATCATCCTCAATTTAACAGGCAGACGGTACGGAAGATTTAGGAGAGGATTCTCCTCCGCCTCTGCTCCTGGATGATGGGCCGGTCTGTGCAGTCCACAAGATCCTGGACTCCCAAAGTCAACCCCACTTACTACCTTTCACGTCGGTCATCCGATTCGCTCAACACCATGTGGTTAGAATCAGCCATAATGGCGGGAACTCCGGCCCTCAGGCATGGTCCGTTGAAGGGGGAACTGTCACGGCTAAACCAGGCTCTCCCTCTCCTGACACACTACGCTCACTCTCTCCTGCATTCTGATTATATACACCTGGAACTCACTCACCTGCCAATCACGGACTGCACTTAAGCCTGGCATGAAATGCATTCATTGTCTGGTTCTGTCAGTGTGGCTACAAAGAGTGTCTGGCTCCTGTTCTTCTCCTGTGGATTGCTCACCTGTATATTCACCCTGTTGATCTCCTTCATCTGTTCTCCTGTGTATTTTCCAGTTCTCTGCTAAATTGCTAATTCAACTCCAGCGTTTGGTGTTTGTTCCATCCATGTGATATCCTCATGTTCCCATTTGCCTCTGCAAATAGAGACTGTTACTGTCTGAGTTAAGAGCCTTCCCTGGTTGCGTTGTTCTTCAGTATCCTCAGCTGTATTGTCAATTCTCACACTGTTCAGTAATGCCCTGTGGTTGAGTTCATTCAATGTAATGAAAAAAAAAAAGTAAAATGTAATAAAAGCTTATTATAACCCTTGATGTTCGTAACCAATATCTGCAAATGCTCTTTTATCATTTTTCACTGTAAAATACATGGTAAAACTGGATTAAAATGTCCATCAAGACAAACTTTATGTTGGCTTGAATAAGCCTATCGAGAAAGTTTGAAGTATTTTAAAAAGCTTGAAGTTTAAAAATCTTGAAAAGCTTGAAGTTTGAAGCAGTTTTAAGTTTGCTTAAGTGTTCTGGATGGTTTTATAACAGAGGCAGAGCTTGCATCAGAGCTCTTTACTCTCATGTGCACAAAACAGATTCTGTATTCATCAAAAAGAGTCAGAATATGCAAGGAAATACAAACTCTGAACTTTATATAAATAAACTTTCTTTTATTTTTCATGTTATGTCTGCTGCTGACCTTAAAGTTAGATTCCAACATACAAAAAAGGCAAATTATTGTTTTTCTGCATGTCATGTTTTTTTACTTCTTTAGTTGTTTGCTCTTCTGATATCCAGAAATGCATCTGAAAGGTGCATTCATATCTGTTGATGGTGAATTAGGCTGGCCAACACAGTCTCTTGACAATTTCTAACTATTATAAGTTTTGGCATATTGGCAACGAATTTGTACAATCTCATACATTTTCATGCAGCGACCTGCCCCGCCCCATCAAGGATTAGATTTAAGGAAGCAGCTTTATACTTGTATTACAAATCATATGTTTTACCACAAATCACATCATCTGATTTTTTTCTTTGGAAGGACGTTTCTAAAGTCTTAACGGAGACATTGAAAGTCTGAACCTCACGCTGAGCTTGTGGGAAGGATAAAACTGAAATTGTTTGTCAGGATTACGTTTATATAACATGTCAAATGAACATTAAAATCTGTGGTGGTCTCATAAATTGTGCTTTTTAACTTAGTCACGCTATAAACTATTTTTCAAGTTGTCCCAGCTAATGTGCATTTCTCCCATTCATTTGTATCTGAGCAGTCCATCTCTTTCTCATTTCTGATTACGTGCACACAGTAAGCACAATAAGACCAGCAATTAAATGAAAATTGTAATCAACACTGTTTGAGCAGACTGTCCACATGCGTGTGTACTCAGACAGTTACTAACGCATTTTTGCACACAATTTGCACTGTCTAGGACTAGTTATTTCAAAACACTTACTGTAAGAGCCAAACCTGAAAGTAAAAATGTCTTGAAATGTGAACAGCTGCTAAAGACACATGGGACGCATTATAGTGAATGCATCAGCTGTTACAGAATCAAGTCAAACACATTGAGTGAATTATAGAGAGTTTATGGGTCTTCTAGAAGTTTGCAATGTTGCTCGTCTTTCCTCTATCGCTCCTGAGTTTGAGTTCAGATTGTCTCCATTCACCTCCATCATGATCTCCTCATATGTGGGCAGGTAATTCACCTCCTCGTACGTGGGAAGCAGCAGCACCGGGGAGCTGAAGTCCCCTGTGAGGGAGTCCTGGGACGCGTGTCCATGCAGAAGTGACGGCTCCTCGGGCGTCTGACGGCGGGGACGCGGACATACGACACGCTGAATGAAGTAACCCACCACGAAGAGCAAGAGCAGGATCAGCAGTCCCGACAGCTTACGGACCATCCATTCCAGATTGTCCAGGAAAGTGTGCAGAGGGAGTTGACGGATAGGCGTGATGCTGCTGCTGCTGTTTTGGGTGCAGCATCGCTGGTCTTCATCACACTGGATCTCTGCACAACTGCGCACAGCCTCACAGGAGAAACTCATAAACCCAGACGCAACGCTCAGCCATGTCCTCAATCTCATGCTTCTACCATCAAGCGGTCCAGTGAAGCTGCCGTCTGTTACAGAGTAACACAGAATATCATCCGAGATGTTTATTTTCTGATATTTTCATGCAGCACACTGGAGCGACGATCCCGGACGAGCCCCCAACAGATGCTTGGAGATAAGAGTTCTGCACACTTAGTAGAAACGAAAATCACAGATCAATGTAATAAAATCACTCTCTTCCTGTCGTGAGGTAATGTCATTGTCTTTCTGTCAGTTTGGTTCAGTTTTCATCCCACGTTGCTCATAATTCACGTCCTCAGAATAGAGCAGGCGACCTCAGAAGCCACCTGATTAAAAATTCATGGCACTGTTTCTCTGTGGGTTTCAATGGACCTATTACAGCCAGATCCAACTCAAACTAAACACCCCTCTTGATGCTCTCGCACGGCAGGCTTTGTTGCTTGCAAAGAACCCAACAAATGCCTTATGAGATATTTTAGATTATACAGTTCATGTTACAAGGTAACAAGATTAGTAAGGACTGAGTAATACAGATGCTATTGTTTTCTGGAGCTTCTTCTAATTACAGGTCAGTATCTGTGCTGTGTGCTACTTTTATTATTACTCGTACATCTGCCTAGGTTTTTGTTTGTTTGTTTTTCAAACAATTAATAAACTCTGGCCCATAATTATTTGTGCTAGGCACATGAATGATTCTTCAAATCATGTGTGTTGAGGACGAGAAAGCAGGTGAAAATGCCATATAGTATCTTCAGACAATACGATCAAAGACTAAACAAGTGCAGTAAACAAACAGGCAACCACCTTATCTAGCTGTTGTTGCTTTTGCAAGTTATAGTAATATGTAACATGGGCACTGTAATTTAGTGTAGAATGGCTGATACAACCTCAAAAATGTCTCAATGAAACCTCAATGAAATCGGCTAATGCCTTTCCATGTCTACTATGTGGATATATCTGTATTTTAAGTATTTACATTTCTGGTACTGTGTAAGGTCTTTACAGAAAAGTGTGCTTTACAGAATCAGTTTTATGTGCAAATGGAGACTAAATTGTATTATGGGCCTAGAAAAGGCAGAATGACTGTGCAGTATACATTTACTAAAGTTTGCTTGTAAGGCTGCAGTCGATATTCACTTCTCATAAACAGAGCTAATGTCCAATTGGTCAAATGTGATTACTGGAGCATTATGCCGTAAAATACATTGGAACAGAGACAAGTTGGCCAGCCAGAGTCATGAGGGATCATGTTTCTCACTGCAATCGCTCTCATTTACTGAAATGTGATCCGTGGTGTCATTAGTAAAACATTGAAATACGTTTGCTGACAAGGGACTGCTGATGTACGTTTCAATGGCCACTTCTTCACACTGCCTTTTAGTGTACTAATGAACAAATCATAATAGATAAAGGTTTTTCATACTTTCATTCTTCAAAGATAGTGTCACTGTGTGTGATTGTATATCAAATCAAATTAGCCGTACATCCTTGACTACTAGTTACCATACTTTGACTGTATTTTGTTTTATAGCAGTAATTCTACAATTAAAGGACAGCTGTATGCTGTGACCGCACAGTGAACAGGAGCAAGACTGATGACCGATGAATGGTTATCTGTGTCTGTATTTCTGTAATATCTTCTACATTATCAAGGAAGTGTGATCATGTGATCTTGTGTTATGAGTTCTCAAGATGCTTTGTGCGTGTAAAAATGTTAGTATTCAGTTTGATTTTATTTTAATGTAATACTTAATATTTTTCATCAGTGATAGAAATATGCTTTAAGTGGGTTAAGAAGTACTGTAAGCAAAGTTCAGTTTGTAGGTAAATATATAAAAATAGCTATGCTAGCTAAATATACTGTATCTACCTGCTGGGTCCAGCGAAGAGACAAGCAAATTTATTAAGCTGAGAGCAGAGGAGTTTTGGTTCCAAACAAGGTTGGGAGTGAGTATTTTTCAGTGATGCATTGCAGACGTGTGCAGTAATGGCTGTGTATTGCCAGTCTAAAGAAGTTAAACTCATTTAGTCCAGTCAGGACTAGAGTAAGTCTAATACCTATAATTTTTGTCCCTATTACCTATGCTTCTCCAGGGGTGTATTCCAGAAAGCAAGCTTAACTTACCATCTGCTAAACCGGTTGATTAACCCAAATCTTGCTTACTCGAGGTATGCTGGTTTCAAAACCGCATCCGGGAGTAAGATCATTCAACCCAGAGTATGTTCCTGGTTAACACACAAGACATTCTCAACAGAGCCACGAATCAACGCTAAGAAAAAGCGCCCCATGCTGCTTCTATCTTCTTCTTCTGTTCAAAGTCCATTTACATACTTAGTGCATATCGCCACCTAATTGATGGTTGTGCAGTCATCTGTCATATTTTTTAGTTTATTCTTTTAATCACTGAGAATAAGAACTATATTGTTTGTTTGATGTTAATTAGTTACCTCCGTTTTTGGAACCGAAAGCTGAGTTTATCCTCTTACTTACCCTTAAACATACCCGGGTATGTCACATAACCTGCTTTCTGGAATACCCCCGTTTTCACAATATTAACTTAAGCGCTATTCGGACAGGACTAGTTTTACAGGGGGTCATTAGAGAAATTTGTGTTTTGTACTCTGCGATTTTAATCCCATCTGAACATGCCACACCTGTGTTTTTCTCACACAACCTCTGTAATAATTCCAGAGCAAATTACCTACTCTTTTTCTGCAAACTCAGTGATCCTCTGAGAAAACTAATCCCGTCCGAATGCGAATGTCTGTGATTACCGACGATATTTTTTTACAACGCGTTTCCTTGTGTGTTTTGGCCAACGTGAACTACTGTAGACACTCTTACCGCACGCATGTTTGATATGTTTGCCTCCTGCAAAGAAATAAAAAAAATAACAATAATGAAATCAAGAGCCAGATCACGTAAACTGTTGACTAGCTACTGTAATATCAGCATCAGGTAAGATTACTCACATTCATTTCTGCACTCAATTACATAATGTTTTAATTACATATGTACCTTTATGAAAATTAAACTACTGGGACTGGAAGACAAGGTTACCCACCCACAAGCAGCAAAAAATGGGAGAGCCTAAAAAAGAAGTTTTATAATAAGAACTATTATCAATATGACTATAGAATAAATATAATAACATATTAGAATAATATAATATTACCTTATATAGTACTTGTAATAGCGCTTATAATTAACACATCATCCAACTATATATATATATATATATACTGTATATATGTGTGTGTGTGTGTATATATATATATGTGTGTGTATATATATTTGATAGTTATCATATATATATATATATATATATATATATATATATATATATATATATACACGATAACTATATTGTAATAATATTTTTACAACGCGTTTCCTTGTGTGTTTTGGCCAACGTGAACTACTGTAGACACTCTTACCGCACGCATGTTTGATATGTTTGCCTCCTGCAAAGAAATAAAAAAAATAACAATAATGAAATCAAGAGCCAGATCACGTAAACTGTTGACTAGCTACTGTAATATCAGCATCAGGTAAGATTACTCACATTCATTTCTGCACTCAATTACATAATGTTTTAATTACATATGTACCTTTATGAAAATTAAACTACTGGGACTGGAAGACAAGGTTACCCACCCACAAGCAGCAAAAAATGGGAGAGCCTAAAAAAGAAACACAAGGTATGTTTTCAGTAATTGTGGTGATGTAGAACAGGGGTGTCCCATCTTGCTCCTGGAGGACCAATGTCCTGCAGATTTTTAGCTCCGAGTCTGAAGACCTTGATTAGATGGTTCAGGTGAGTTTCATTAGGATTGAATTTGAACTGTGAAGGACAGTGACCCTCCAGGAACAGTTTCAGACACCCCTGGAGAACATTTATTATTTACAAACTTTTTCTGTTCCATCTTGAAATAGTTATTTTTACAGATTCATACAATGAGCACAGTGGATAAGAATTATCCATTGATTAATCACTGGATTTGCCAAGGTTATGTTGGTCTGTACATATTTTCCTAACACATTTTCACACATATATTTTTCTGTAAAGCTTTTCATGGAGACTTCTGCTCCATTATTTATTTTTATTAATGTGGCGGTATCATGTTTCAGATTTTTCTGTGAATCAGGATTGCTGCTGCGATTTCAAAATGTTTGGCTAATCTTTTCTCTCTCTTTTTAGGAGTTGAAATGTCCACCAACAGGGTTTGGTACAAAGTCCGGAAAGGCTACTGCTGCAACATGGCCTTGGTTCGTCCTAATGAATGAGGCTATTGGGAAGCGTCTCTCTGTTTTACCACCTGTTTTTTTTTTTTAGAGAGAGCGAGAGCGAGAGCGAGGCTCTGTAGCACACACCATTTCACCTACAGCCACCAAAATTCATGCACATATAGATCTCATCAGCCCAAACAACCTTCGTGCTGACAGTCAGTGCTCAGCCCAACAGGAAGTCAGCTATTGTGGATTGTTTGAAAAATGCATGCTCTGGAATTTGTGATACTCCTCCTAGGGTTCTTCTTGAAAGGTTTGGCCATGGCGAGGTGACGAATTTATGGTGAAAAAAAGGGAAACAGGAAGTGTGTTATAACTGCAGCATAAATTGTCTGATTTTGATTAAACTTCAGCAGTTTGTCCATTGAAGGAGGCCGATCACATAGAAAACAGAAGTTATAGCGCCACCAACTGGCAGCAAGAAGTGAGTCATTTTCAAAATGCTTTAAAATCAGCCTCTTATTTTCACCCGACTTGCTTCAAACTTCATCAGAATAATGTAATAAAGAGAATAATGAAGAGATTCTTGATATCATAAATACTGTTGCCATGGCAACACTTACATTTCAAAATTCTTCTGCTATATACTCCTCCAATTGCTGTCATATGATTTACACCATAATTTGTGTACATCTTTGGTCTCAAACTCAATTTCTGGAGGGCCACAGCTCTGCACAGTTATGCTCCAACCCTAATCAAACACACCTGATCCAGCTGATCAAGGTCTTCAGGATCACTAGAAACTTCCATGCAGGTGTGATTTGGAGCTGGTTGGAGCTAAACTCTGCAGAGCTGTGGCCCTCCAGGAATTGAGTTTGAGACCACTGGTGTACATGATGCCAAAACACTGAGAGGCCTAAATGGAGGCGGCTCCACTGGAACAAACAGTGATGGTCTTCTGTGTGGGCTTGTTGTCTTTAAAGGAACACTCCACTGTTTTTGAAAATAGGCTCATTTTCCAACTCCCCTAGAGTTAAACAGTTGAGTTTTACCGTTTTCGAATCCATTCAGCCGATCTCCGGGTCTGGTGGTAGCCCTTTTAGCTTAGCTTAGCATAGATCATTGAATCTGATTAGACCGTTAGCATCTCGCTCAAAAAAGACCAAAGAGTTTCTATATTTTTCCTATTTAAAACATGACTCTTCTGTAGTTACATCGTGTACTAAAACCGACAGAAAATGAAAAGTTGCGATTTTCTAGGCCGATATGGTTAGGAACTATGCTCTCATTCTGGCGTAATAATCAAGGAACTTTGCTGCAGTTAATCCAGAGAATAACAATTTTTTCTGAGACCGAGAGAAACCGAAAGATGAGTCATCATTTAAAAGCAAAAGCTTAGGGCAGCATGATATATCAACTTCCAGTATGTCCTTCAGAGTCTTAGATGCCGACGGAAAATTAAAAGTTGCGATTTTCTAGGCCGATATGGCTAGGAGATATACTCTCATTCCGGTGTAATAATCAAGGAACTTTGCTGCCGTACCACGAGTGCAGCAGGCGCAATGATATTACGCAGCGCCTGAAAATAGTCCCAGCTAGGTAACTTCCAATAAGCCTATTTTCAGGCGCTGCGCAATATCATAGAAACTCTTTGGTCATTTTTGAGCGAGATGCTAACGGTCTAATCAGATTCAATGATCTATGCTAAGCTAAGCTAAAAGTGCTACCACCAGACCCGGAGATCGGCTGAATGGATTCGAAAACGGTAAAACTCAACTGTTTAACTCTAGGGGAGTTGGAAAATGAGCCTATTTTCAAAAATAGTGGACAGTAAGCAGGAACTAGAAGAATGGAGATGTGGTCAGAGAAGCCCATGAGGAGATACTTCTCGTCTGTTGGTGTACACACGGTTGAGCGTTTTCCCCTGGTTGCTTTGGTGCTGGTGCAAATGTTAGCACCTGGAGGGATGTAAACCACCATGATACACACACCTGTAAACTCCTGAGGCAGGTAATGTGTGGTATTTCAGTTTCAAATATTCTGCTATTTGGAACAGTAGTGTAACAAATAGAGAGAGACGAGAGATATAGGGATTAATTTCAACACTAAGGATAGCACACTTCCAGTACTTCATTACATGAAATCAGAACAAATCACAGATCGCTCTCTCAATAGAGCACACCGCTTTGCATAAATTCTAAAGTAAAAAGTAGGACTTTTCTAAGAGTAGGAGACTTTTATAAAGAAGCTAAAAGCAGCTTTCAGTAAAGTCTAAGACTGATTCTTAAGTGTTGACTTAAGTGTTGTGAACTAAGGACTACAATAATGTCAACACAAAATGGCTGACCTCAACCTCGGAATCAGCCAATAGTGAGCCTGCTCATGTGAAGTCACAGCAGCACAACACCAATCATTTAATGTAACTACAATAAAATCATTTAATTAAGACACTGAAATATTTTAATATTTAATTTTTTTTTTTTTAAATGCTTTGCATTATGCAAAATTATCACAAATTATTACTGATGCTTCGTTTTCTATTGGTATGTCTCCTCGTTT
>NW_015638934.1:584137-594876 GCF_001515625.1 Sinocyclocheilus rhinocerous | reverse complement strand
TTAAAAAATAAGAAGAAAATGGCAGTTAAGAAGAAATTTCTTCTTAAGAATGTTTCATGAATCCGGCCCTGGGCCCGTATGTATAAAACTTCTCAGAAATGCTCTTAAGAATAGTCTTAAGCTTTGACTTAAGTGTCAAAAAATTCTTAGTAAAAAGTAGGACTTTTCTAAGAGTAGGAGACTTTTATAAAGAAGCTAAAAGCAGCTTTCAGTAAAGTCTAAGACTGATTCTTAAGTGTTGACTTAAGTGTTGTGAACTAAGGACTACAATAATGTCAACACAAAATGGCTGACCTCAACCTCGGAATCAGCCAATAGTGAGCCTGCTCATGTGAAGTCACAGCAGCACAACACCAATCATTTAATGTAACTACAATAAAATCATTTAATTAAGACACTGAAATATTTTAATATTTAATTGTTTTATTTGTGATAATAATGCAATGAAACATGCCAAATTGTGCGGTCATAATTTTTGGCATGCTACCATACAAAGAAATTATGAACACATGCAAAAACAAGAGGACCAATAAAATATTAATAACTTATTTTGTAGTCAGTGTGCCAGTGTTGCCAATTTAGTGATTTTTGTCACTACACTTCCTCATCCCTTTAGAGACTTTTTTTCAAAAGCCTAGCAACAAAATCGGTTTCTTGGACAAACCTATGAGGTCATCTAGCAACATTAAGTGACCAGTTTTAGCTACTTTCGATTGAAAGCAGTTGGCAACACTGGTCAGTGTTTTTTTCCCCTTTGTATTTTAGTGGTTTAAGTGAAATGTGGGGTCACTAAAAAAAAAATCCACACATCACTTTTGGCCACTGTTGTGTTTGGTGGGGTTAGTGCCATAATATGTAAGAACCTGCTTACTGTGCATTGCTGCATTTTTCCAATTTTACAGCCCAAAAAAAAAAATGTAATTACTACATTTCTGCAGTTAGAGCATTGACTTGTTGAGTGGAAGAGGTTATTAAATTTCTTACCTTGTCAGTTAAAAAAAAAAAAATCTTGACAATCAAGTTTGTATCGTTTTATCAACTCCATATCATCATATAACTCCAATATGTCATATCTTCGCTGGAAAGTGTTTGTTTCCTCCTCTGTGCTGCCATCTTGTTACTCCTAACAAGGTTAGGAGACCTCTTCAGCTCTCTTAAATAATTTAGTAGTTGGGACCTAGTCTTAACACTTAGGAACCTTTCTGAATCACTCTTATTCTTAAGTCTAGGAATAAGAGTAAAATTACATCATTCTAAGAATTTTGACACACTTAGGGCTAAAATTTTACTCTGAGCGGCTTTATACATACGGCCCCAGAACTTCAGGTGAGTAAAACAGATAATTATCTTCTAAGAAATCAACAGGAAAATAAAGAACAGCACTTAGCTTAGTGTCTGGTAAGAAATAGCACAGGAGCTCAAAACAGGAGAGATATTCCCCTGGGGAACAGTCTAATGTCCATATATGAGGCTAGACCCCCAACTGAATGGTGAACGAGTCCTTAAAACTGGGAGCTGATGATCGCTGTCAGGTGTGACAATCAATACCCAGAGAGTGTGTGCAGGTGGGAGCCAGGAAGGATTCTGGGAAATATAGCGCTGAGCTGACAGGAGACTGTGACAGTACTCCCCTCCTAGAAGGCGTAACCTCACAGCCAGCAGAATCCAACCAGGGAGGGAGGGTGTGCCCCCTGTTTTTGTTTTGTTTTGTTTTGTTTTGTTTATTATTTGTAAAGCACATTTAAAAACAACTCATATTGACCAAAGTGCTTTCCAATAAAGCAACATATAAAACAGAATGACCAGAACTAGGACAGCAAGAACATAAAAACAACATGACATAAACACTAAAACACCATAAGATATACACCAACTAGCTCACACCAAATGCACGGGCAAGTAAGTGCCATCTTAAAAGTGCTTTAAAATTACTTAGTGATGTACATCTAATTTCCAGTGGCAGGTCATTCCAGAGGCGAGGTGCCGCAACCAAAAAGGCACGGCCTCCTTTGGACTTTAAGTGGGATTTAGGAACCTTTAATAAGAATTTTTGAGATGACCTCAATGGCCGTGTCGTAGAATAAAACTGGATCATGCCCGAAATATATTCAGGTGCTAGACCATGCAAGGCTTTAAAAACATTCAGTAAAACCTTAAATTGTACTCTAAAATTAACTGGCAGCTAATGCAGCGAGGCTAGCACTGGGGAACACTGACCTGTTTCTTGATCCCAGTCAACAATCTGGTTGCTGCATTTTGTAATAGATGAAGACGATTCAACAGAACAGCATGACTCCCCAAATACAAGGAATAACAATAATCCAATCTTGACATAATAAAAGCATGTATAACATGCCTCAAATAATCAAACGACAATTTGTTTTTATTTTTGCAATATTTTTAACTGAAAATATTCCGCCTTTACCACAGAGTTCACTTGCTTACCAAATTTAAGCTCCGAATCGAAGACCACCCCCATGTTTCTTACTTGCTTATGCAGATTTGAGGCAGTAAGATCTAGACCGGTTAACATATGTGAGGATGGTGTAATAGAGCCAAATATTAGGCATTCTGTTTTAGCCACATTTAAGTGTAAAACATTCTGTGCCATCCATAACTTGATAGCAAGTCATCAGATCACCTAATTCATCACGATCGCCTGCTTTCAGTGGAAGATAGAGTTTTGCATCATCTGTATAAAAATGGTATGCATCATTGTATTTCCGACAAATAAAACCGTATAAGCATATATAAAGAAAATAAAATGGGCCCCAAAATTGATCCCTGGGGAACCCCACAAAAAAGAAGCTGCAGAATCAGAAAAGTAATTGCCCAACTGAACTACAGAACTTCTATCCTTTAAGTAAGAGCAGAACCATTTGAGAGCATTTATCCAAATGCCTACCCATTGACTTAATCGATTTAAAAGGATGTCATGATCAGTCGTGTCAGGAAGCTATTGAGGAGCAGGTAGCACAGGAGGCGCCGGCTGAGAAGCGGTCATCTGGAATGTCGGCTGTACAGGAGACCAGGAAGGTGCTTTCAGGACAAGAGGTTCCGGCAGTACAGGAGGCAAGAAAGTTTCAGACAGTTTAGGGAGTATTGGCAATGTCAGCCAAACAGGGAGCGTTCAGGCTGGAGCGGACACTGAACTGTGCTCAGGGGCTGAAGCTGACGTTAGGATTGGGGAAGGTCTTGGAAGAGTGGTGACCTTCTTCATTGCCACCAGCGCTGTCATTCTTCACTTTGGATGGGTTAAATGCAGAGCACTAATTCCGAGTACGGGTCACCATACTTGGCCATGTCACGTCACTTATTTTTTGATCCCTGGCTGGCACTTGGTTTGGATCGTTTCCTATGACCATACACTGCTGTGGGTGCTAATGGTTGCCGGATTTCATTTACAAGATGTTTCCATCCCTGGGGGTCCATGGACCTAGCCTCATCGAGGTTAAGATGTTGTTTTCTCAAATCCTTATCGACCTGTTTGATCCATATTTTCTTTGGCGCTGTTCGTTGGACTTTCCACTGGGTAGGTTGATTTTGCCAGAGGAGTTTGTATGGTAATTCTACAGGCATGGCCAAACCATTGCAATCGCTGTTTCTGATTCTGCTCCTCGATCGTTGGCTGATGTTCGCATCAACAGCAAATATCCTCATTTCAAAGGTGGTCACGAAGGGAGATTCGTACAATCTTGTGTAGGGACCGCATTTGAAAGACCTCAAGTTTGGCCAGGTCTATTTTAAGTGACATCCAAGTTTCTGATCCATAGAGGACAACTGTCAGGATTAGGGTCCGGAAAAAGCAGACCTTGGTTTTAGTGGAGGTTTTTTTTGGAGCGCTTCCACAGGCACCACTTGAGGGAACAAAAGGCCGCAGCTGCTTGACCAATTTGAGTGTGGACTTCTGCTGTGGTCGCTACTTTCCTCTTTTGTACCATTGTTCCCAGGTATTTAAATGGTTGAACTTGCTCAATTTGGTCGCCATCAAGATAAACGATGGCCAGTGATCCGTCTGTTGTCAATACTTTTGTCTTATCTGCACTGATCTTACGACTGTATGACTGTGAGACGCGGGTGTTATCACAGAGGATGTCCGTGGCCTCAGCATCGTCATTAGCCAGTATGGCACTGTCGTCAACTAACATTAAATCTGGTATGAAATGGTCCTTGTCGTACTGGAATGCTTTTCTCATTATGCCACGTCTCCCTGACGGACCCCGGTCTGCGTGTTAAATGCCTTGGAGAGCTCATTTTGGATCTGCACTTGACTGGCTGACTGGTCATAATTTGCCTGGAGAAGCCTGATCACTTTCTAATGCACTAGTTCCATCTCCAGAGCTTTCCATAAGGTGGGCCAGTGAATACAATCAAATGCTGATCGAAAGTCAATAAATACGTATTCATATTCTTTTTTCAATCAGTTGACGAATGGTAAAGATCTGGGCTCATATTTATCAAGCCTCTAAGAATTACTCACAATAACACTGCTAAGAATTGACTTAAGTGTAAAAAAGTTCTTGGCTCAAAGCTGCGCTTAAAAGTTAGTTATCAAGCATCTCAGTCGTAATTTAAGTGAAGTGTAGGACTAAATCTTAAGTGTCAGTCTTAGAGATGATTCACGACACTTTGCTGTGCCACAAACGGGATTTTGGAGGACGACATAGGCATAGACCAATCACTGAATAGATTTCCTTAAGAATATTCTCAGATAAATTCACATTGAATGGTGCAATTCCTAAGAGGAGTTTACATTCAAAACACATTTGACAATAAAGAATTTTTAAGAGAATACATTATGGCAAGGAAACGAAGCGTCTTAACAATCTTCAATTTAGGGTTGTGCCGAGAGACGATAGTATTGTGTATCAATGATAGTCAGAGATATCGCCTGTTGCTAATGCCTTTGATGATGGCAAGACGATTATTATTATTATTACTACTTGCGCTAGACTGAAGTCAGTTATGATGTTCTTTGATGATGTAAATGTTCTTTGCTTGTTTTCTGTAGCTGCTGTTTGAATAACTGAGGAAATGTAACCATTGCTCGTCATCAAACATTTCAAGAACATTCTTCCTCTCCTGAAAGATTCGCGCACGTCTCCGTCTCCTCAGCGCCATCACAAGCGCCTACTAGCAACTTCTAACCACTTGAGAGACCTCTTGAGCTGTCTTAAATTACTGGGAGAGTAAGAGTGATTCTTAGCTTTCAGAAATTTGATAACTTGCTTTTATACTTAAGTTTGAAAGTAGGAGTACATTTCATGAATTCTCAGCACTTCAGACTAAAATGGCACTTTGAGAAGCTTGATAAATACGGGCCCTGATCACAGCATCCACGATTTGTCCGAAATCCTGCCTGTTCTTCTCGACTTGTCTGCTCACGATACATAGACAGTCTTGACTGGATGAAAAATTCTTCATAAAAATGTTGCCTACGATGGAAAGCAGGCTGATACCACGATAATTCTTACAGTCCTGACTGTCGCCTTTCTTGTGAATGGGTACAATAATAGCCTTCCTCAATGCAGCTGGTACTTTCTCCATATGCCAGATGGTCCTAAGTACTAGCTGCAGGTGATGAACTAGAGTATCACCTCCTGCCTTTACTGCACTGATATTATTGGCGGGTCTACTAATTTGGAAATAAAATCTATATGTATTAAAAAAGCCTTCCTGGTCCTAGTTATGGGAACCTTGAGGCTGACTGCTTATCAGAGAACAGTTCATACATCAGCCTTTGTTGATGTAAACACAGAGTTCTCCTCCATGACAAATAATTGTGGTCGACTCGAAAGAGAAGCAGCCCGTCAATATGGTAAGCTGAATCTGTCATGTAGTTATTAAGCCACATCTCTGTTAACAAAAGTACACAGCAATTCCTCATTTCCTTATAGCTGCTCAATCTGAGTCACAGTAAGTCCATCTTGTTGTGAAGTGAGTGAACATTAGCCAAGAAGAGCGTTGGAAGAGTAGGTCTGTTATTAGCCTTTAGCCTGGCTATCAGGCCACCCCGCTTACCCCTCTTCTGCCTTCATGCGCACCACTTTCTCCCTCCCCTTAGCCAATGTGTACTGCTCCTCCAGCTTACTGTCCTCAGGAGCCTTAGTCTGCCTAAAACTGCTTGTCTAATGCAATCTGTGTTGGGATTATTGAGTTGAAGGAGTTCAGATAACTGTACTTCACCACACAATTTAGTAATACACTTACTGATAACTGAGAAGCTGCTGCATTGCTGCACACTTAATGATATACACACATAAACAGCAACCATAATGCAGTGTTTTATAGTAAGATAGCGCTCTTAAATCTCAAGGCCATTTTATTCATATTGTACCCTCTGAGTTCTCAAATTCAGTATTGGCACAGCTATGTTTAAAAAAGGCCACCCCATTAAGTTTTCTCTGAATTTGCTGTAAATTATACTGTAAACCTGGTCAGACAGCAGCTGCTAGAATACAGTTACAAAATAAAAATGTAATTTCAAAATACAGAAAGTTATTGTACCATAAAAAAAAATAATAAAAAAAAAAATATATATATATATAGAGAGAGAGAGAGAGAGAGAATTTTTTTTAAAAAATGGACATTCGTTATAGTGTATACTTTTTTCCCTATAGGCAATTCTTCAAATTTTTCATCGTATCAGGTATTCATTTCTTTGGATTGCTCTTATAAATCAGCAGAAATGAGTTGATTAGCTTGTAGAAAATACAAAATGTGAGAAATGACCACAAAATGAGTTTGCTCTGAACCATACAGTATAACCCTCTGTAGGGTTGAGCAGAGGTTAGTCAGATTATCTACATTAAAAGTTATTTTGCACCACCCATAAATATGATTGAATTCATACATTTCATATAGCAATTTATGTGTAGCATTTATATTCATTGATCTCCTATCTGCAGTTTGTCTGTATCCATTTATAATGAATGAGGTCGGGTCATTATTTTATTATTATTGATCACTGTAAATATAATTCAAATGATTTATTAATAGGTTTGTGACTGAATGTATTTTTAAGCTCCTCTGGCACTGAAATAAACAGAGATGCTGCTCTATAATTTCAAAGAAATAAAATGTGATCCCTTTATATTTACCTAAAGTCTGGATTTACTAAAGACACACAGTGAAACATTATCGATGAAAACTTTTGCAGTTTTGCAGTTAATCTTATTGCATATACATTTGTTTCTCTTTCAGACACATTTATGGGAGGACAGTATTTAAACGAATCATGCAAGGTGATTTACTAGGGTTTGCACTAGTCAGTGTTGGGATCCTGCCATTCATGTTTTGTACTTGTCTCGTGTTGAAGCATCTTTTCCTTGATGGTGTTACAGGCTTTGTTTTAATTTGGTACCCGTTTTTGGTTTCTGCCCTTGCAAGGCTGTTTTGTTTTCAAGCCTTGTTGGCTGAAGTCTGGGGCCTGTTTGTTTGTTTGTTTTTGCAGCTTATTAATCATTTTTGCTGTTTTCCCCGATTTTGTCCTCTACATATTTTGTCAAGTCTTTGAATTTTTTTTCAGAATCTGAATTTGTTTTTCCAAACTGGTTAATTACATACTGGCTCCGCCTGCTACAGTAGCCACGCCCCAAACTATCGCTATTGGCTGCACGGTGGTATGCAAATACATAGGTTGACAGGCAGGTAGGACATCCAATAACAATTGGACAAACATTTTATAGTCCTGAGCCTTCCACAGAAGATATAGGCCTATGTATACAGGTAGGTCCATATATATTTGGACACGGGCACAGTTTTTATTAATTTAGCTGTTGACCAAATCATATTCAAGTTACAGTTATATGATGAATATGGGCTTAAAGTGCACACTCTGAGCTTTAATTTGAGGGTATTCTCCCCTGATAGCTAGCAAGCATTGAATCAATGTTAAAAATAGTTGATTTGTCAATGTTAATTGCATTGAATCAAAATCACTTTTGCACCCGCAATTAATGTTGAAAAAATGTTGAAATTTCAACAAACCACCATTATTGTTGTGATCAGTGTTTTCTTTAGGCGGGCTCTTCAATGCTGTGATGGCCGAGTCAATCTCCTGATCTCAACCCGATTGAGCTGCATTTCACTCGCTGAAGACCAAACTAAAGCAGAAAGAGCCACAAACACACTACAACTGAAGTCAGCTGCAGTAAAGGCCTGGCAAAGCATCACAAAGAAGAAACCCAGTCTCTGCTGATGTCCATGAGCTCCAGACTTAAGGCAGTCAGTGCCTGCAACGGATTCTCAACAAAATATAAAAAATGAAAATTTTATTTATGATTACATTTATTTGTCCAATTACATTTGAGCCCCTGAAAATAGGGGGGCTTTGTATAAAAATGGATGTAATTCCTAAGCATTTTATGTTATATTTTTGTTCAACCCCTTGAATTAAAGCTTAAAGTCTGCACCTCAATTTCATCTTGATGGTTTCATTTTAAGTCTTTTCTGGTGGCATACAGAGCCAAAATTATGAAAATTGTGTCAGTGTCCAAGTATATATGGACCTAACTGTACATACCTTCACAGGTCCATGGGAAAATCCAGTATTTTGTTGACTGGGAGAGTTATGGCTTGGAGGAGCAGCTTATTCTAGAGCCAGATCTCATCAGGGAGTTCCACAGCCATGGACCACAGTGGAGCTGGGGAGGGTCAGGAGCCGCTCCTGGAGGAGGGACTCCAGCATGCAATGACTCTCCCAGCCACTAGTTGGCCTCAGCTGCTGTAGAATTCATTGTGTTGCTGCTCATTCGATTATTAGCACCGCCTGTGTTTGGGCCTATTTAAGCATGCCTCTTTCATTCAGTTGTGTTCAGTCTTGAGCCTCCTTTGCATATACTATATTCGCCAAGAAACACGCCGAATCTTTTTATGTCTTTGGATTTGCATTTTTCCCACTTTTTGTTTCTTGTATTTGTTTGAACTTGAGATCTCCAGTAAAGCACGTTTGGTTCAGTTATCTAAGCCTCCTGCATGTTATTCTTCTGTCTCTGGGTAGAGCAGAGCTCGATGCACATATCCAGATCTTGAGGGCGTGCTGGCACCTGGCTGAAGGGCTGAGCCGGATCTGGGGGATTTGCAGGAGCATTGTTTAACAGCAGAGGTTGAGCAATATCAAGAATGATGGAGGCTGGCTGTTTGTCTTGTTAAATGATGGAGGTGAAGCCATGTGGAAAGGAGGTGAAGGGTGGTGTGGAAGGAATGTTGCGGTGGGTTGGTAAGACGTGGAGGCTGGATGGTGTCTGATAGAAAGCTGAATGTGAGGGGAAACATGGTCGACATATTGAGCTCATGCTCGTGTAGTGCTGATTGCATCCTCAAGTGAAGCTCTGGAGAGCACTGCTAATCTATTCAGAAAATAATTTTCTAGTTTAGCTACTTTGCTTTAAGGTTCTTCACTTTTGATTGCTGCATCACTACATGCTCAACATGAACCTGTTATGATATGAGGCCTCATGTTTGGCTTGTATCGAGCTGTCACCTCAGTTATTAAGTCACATTCATTCTGCTTACTGTTCAGACTGAGGTCGCACTGCACCGCACTATCAAAAAGCTCAGATCGAGTGTGGTTTGTGCTGTTCATACTGTTACAAAAACAAAAAGATCCGAGTCACATATGAGCAAAACAATCCATTGTGGGCTACTTTTGCCTTCGGTCTGAATGCCTTTCAGTCTTTACAGTGATATGCACTTTATAAAGGTCACAAAGATCACATGTCATTTTCAACACTCGTATCATGTTATAGAGTTTTTGTCAACTGAAAGTTTTTTTGGAAAGATTTAATTTTTTATCCCCCAGTGGAATAGTTGGCATGTTGTTAAAGTACAGTACAATCTATTGAACACACTGTACTTCAGTGTCTCGCTTTCATTCCTCTCTTTATCTCACCCACTTGTTCATGTTTCTAACTTTGGTGAGTACTAACTAGTACTGAAATGGACCCTTTTCACATTTTCAGGGTTTGCAGAACCAGAATTGGCCATAGACGGGTAAACTTCTATGATGGTGATTAAGAGATCGCAACAACTGTAAAATATGTGTTCCCATTTGCACCCACACATGCCACACTGTAAACAGACCTGCTTTTGTGTTTACAGACATGACAAACATACAAGAACCAATCACGGAAACACAATTTGCTGCCAAATCTGACGAGACAGCTTAAAATTGTACTCAGCCAATAATAGAATTAATGTTAATGCAAGATAAAGCTACCATATTGCAAGTTTAATACTAGGCCTATAAATTTTTCACTTAATCACAAGTAGCATATTTTCTGAAATGTAGTGTAATGAAAAAGTATAGTGAATAATAAATCGCTCAGAATTTAAACTGATAGCCTATATTAGTGTTTCAACCCACCGGTAACAGCTCACCTGGCAGTGAGGTAGGTTAACAACAGCACTGATACTTGACTAGCATTGTACGATAACATGTGTCTTCTAAACTTTCATCTGTAGCGGAGAACTGTAGCAAAGTTCTGAGACAAAAGCGCAACAAGTTACAGATCTTGGAGCAAAAAGTGTTAACTCTGCTCTAACCACTGACCTCTAGGGGTCCTCTGCTGTTACACCAATATACTATTGCACAAAAACCCGCAAAACGTCTGATTTTGTTGTTATTTAATGTGTAGATTATTAAGCAATACTTTTGTTTTAGTAATTTGATCTCTGTCTGGCTTCTGTTGAGATGGACATCTGCAGTAAACAAGCTCCAGTTCCCGCCACTTCCTGCC
>NW_015638934.1:581709-583361 GCF_001515625.1 Sinocyclocheilus rhinocerous | reverse complement strand
GTGTGTGTGTGTCTGTGTGTGTGTGTGTGTCTGTGTGTGTGTGTGTGTCTCAGTGTGTGCATGAATGGGCTCTGCTTTGACTGGCGGTATTGTCTCTTATCTGCAAAGCTCAGGTCGCGGAAGCACCGGCGGGATTGGCGAATAATGGTGGCACACATGGCGCATCACGGAGAAACGACGCCGCTGAGCGACGGGTGAGTATCGGCGGAGAACTGCTGCATCAAGCCGCTTTAACATCACCCTCTGCTCCATGCGCTCCACGCAAACAAAGAGCGCGCGCGGAACCGAAAGTAGCACAGTAATAACACTGCTGTTCCGGAGGAGTAGTGCTTCAGTCAGGATTCAGCAGTTACTCACATATATTACGTTTATTCCACCGATAAACTCTCATTTACATCAGTTACACGCGTCTCCATTAGATACAGTGTTTCTCTCTGGCTTCTTTTATTTCAAACGATAAGCTGAAGGTTCAGGATGATCTAGTCAAATTGTGCTTATCTAGGAATTGAAACAAGCCTCTTGGTGCGAATGTATCAGTAGTACTATGGAAAAGGGTTCTGCTTATGAATATTAATAATTTAATATAACGTTGGCCAGTAGGATTGGCAGACGTTTGTAAGCAAGCGATAATACAGGTGTTATATATGAGTAGTATGAGTATGCTAGACTTTAAGGGATAGTTCACCATCATTTAAAAAGAAAATTACTCACCCTCAAGTTGTTCCAAGCCTGAATGAGTTTCTTTCATCAGCTGAACACACAAGATCTTTTGAAGAATGTTGGTAATGGGAACCAAACAGTTTCTGATTCTCATTCACTTACATAGCATTATTTCCCAGAGCCTACTATGAAAGTCACTGGGGTCCATCAACTGTTTGATTACCCGTATTCTTCAAAATATCTAATTACCAGTGGAAAACCAGTAAGAAAACATGTTGAACACAATGGATGCAGCATCTGTATTGATGGTAAATTTGTTAAAATTAATGAAAATATAAATTTTCATTTACAAAACTAATTTGCATGTACAACAGCTTCATAAAACGAATAAAAACATAAAAAGCAAAAAAAAAAACATCCAATTAGGGGTGTGCGGTATACATTGTCTGCGATAATATATTAATTGTTGTTTTAACGATGTGCAATTTGACATTATCGAGTATTTTGCAAAAAACATTCAAAACAGCCCTACAGAGTGCATATAGTTTATATATTTATGTCATTTCATATAGTTAATCAATATCACACAAAGAGTGTCGTTTCTTTCTCCAAAAATTACCATGATTACAAATGTAATATTGATTTTTTTTACAACAGTTCAGAAAACAAAAAGTTAATTAATAGACTTATGTTTTAGACACCATATTGCCTATTTTTGTGCTATTTCGCCAACAAAAATAATTCCAAACACAACCACAATTCTGTTTAGCGTCTCTGAGTGCAATGATTCGGTTCAATCGCAATGACTCACTTATTAACAGTGACTTACTGCCACCTACTGGCGGTTTTAATTTCACATTTCAAGTTTCTTTTTATTATTTAAATAATTTCAAATAACATTCAATGATTTATGTTTAATATATCAAAACATTATTTATGCATTTGTAACTGCAGGTTAAAGTATTCATGTCCTGCATTAAACAGTGTGTAAA
>NW_015638934.1:576282-581574 GCF_001515625.1 Sinocyclocheilus rhinocerous | reverse complement strand
ATTTCAAATATCAGTATTCAATGTTTTATGTTTAATATATCAAAACATTATTTATGCATTTGTAACTGCAGGTTAAATGCATTCATGTCCTGCATTAATCAGTGTGTAAATGCATCTAAATGCCACTTCAGATGCAGCTTCTGTGTTTCCTCTGCGTTGCAAAGATGAATTTTATTGATACTGATTTAATTTGCTTGGTAATAGCCCAAATGTCTTATTATTCTAATTCACTGATTAAATTAGGGCTGAACGATTTTGCGCCCCCCTTTAAACCTATCAAAAAAATCTGCCCCCCTTTCCCAAATCCCCATTCCACCTTAGACTACCAAATAATTTCACTAAACATTATGAAAAATGTATACTCTTTTTAAGGTGCAGCAGAGCAAACAGCATGGGTGACTGGCTTATGTGTGAAGGTACTATTGACATGGAGGCATAAATTGGAGTTGTACTGAGATATATACTGCCATCAAGATGATGTTTTTCATGGGAAGTCCATGGTTATTAGATCAAGATAATGCCAGCTCTCATTCTGCATGTGCTACAACAGCGTGGTTTCGTAGAGACAGAGTGAATGTGTTAGACTTGAGAGAAGTGTCAAACAAATCAAAAATCACATTTCGCAATGCAAAGTTGCAAATAATTTAGGTCTTTCACCAACTACAACACGTAATATTGTGAAAAGATTCAGGGAATCCAGAGAAATCACAGTACATGTAGGACAAGTCAGGAAAGCTCAGTTGAATGTGTTTGACCTTTGAGCCCTCAGATGGCATTGCATAAGATACCGTCATGCTGCGGTGTTAAATATAGCCACATGGGCTCAGGAGTACTTCAGAAAACCACAGTCTGCCGCTACATCAAGAAATGCAACTTGAATCTCTGTTACTTGAGGAGAAAGCTATGCATGAATTCTATGCTGCCGGGTTCTCTGGGCCAGAGCTCATCTCAGATAGTCAAAAAGACTATGTGTGAAAATGTGTGCTGTACTCAGATGAGTCCACATTTCAACTTGTTTCTGGGAAAAATGGATTTCGAGTTCTCAGTCCCAAAGACCAAGGGGACCATCTAGACTTTCATCAGCGACAGAAGCAAAAGCAAAAGTCTGTCATGGTATATGAGTGCATCAGTGCAAACGACGTTTTAGAAAACGTCCCAACTTCTCTGAAATTGGGGTTGTAGATCTCCAGGTACAGGGTTGGGCACCCCTGCTCTATATATAATTATTTTTTTAACATTGATTACTGCTTTATTTATTCAGAAACACAAACTTAATGTTATTTGTGTATTTTACTTTCATTTAATGGCAAGTAGGCCAACAACGCCACCTAAGTAAATAAAACGCCTTACCGGACGGGCATTAGGACCCGACTGCACACACTAGTGTCTGGCCCTGTCCCAAATTGCACCCTAAACCCTCACAGTCTTCCTCAGAGTCCAGACTTTCAGACAAGAGTTCACCTCATGAATGAGCACACTGCTGACGTGATCTTATCGCTAGCACACCCTGAGCACATGTGAGTTATGAGTTATGTGAGTTATCGGCAAGGCATATCGGCATAATTTTTCATATCGGGCTGATGCCGATATTTACATTTTAAACCATTGTTGGCCAATTCCAATATCGTTCTGATAATATTGTGCATCCCTAGACCAAAGTTATTTGAACACACATGATGTTGTAATTACAGCTTACAAACTCATAAATACACACTCTTGTTCTTGGGAGCAAGAGGACTGGAACGCACCATTAGTCAGCGTGTTTCTTATTGATTCATGCACACTGAGCACAGCTCTTCAATAGAGAACCTGACAGATATTCAACAAATAAATAGACTAAATAACTACATCATTTCCTTTTATTGCACATCACTATTAAGAGTCTCATGAGAAAGACTCAGATCATGCACTTCCCGTATGCAGAATGATGATGCACTTCAGTGTAACTCCATCCTCGGGTGCTTACATTATTAACATGCATTCAGCTTTCGTTGAGACCCCTTCTCTCTTATTTTGTGTGTGCCGCACACAAATACAGTTGCGTGGATGAGGATGTTATGTGGGTAGTGAGTGAACAGAAAGAGGAGATGAATGAAAGGGATCGGGATGAGACTATCAGTTCACCTGCCCATCCTGTCTTAATGACTAGAGGTGAACAGATTTGGATTGCTGTCCTTGCAGAAGAGGCTCTGCTTGAGTGTCAAACGAACCCCCTGGATTTCAGTAGGTATTGGATAGAATGAGGATGATCAGAATAGAGGAAGAGTTGACTAATCACAGTATTTGGATGAGAAGTTGACCGCCCTGAGATGCGTTTCCCAAAAGCATCGTTAGCCAACTGTGGTCGAAATTTCCTTTATTACCAACAGAGTTAAACGATTCAGTGTTTTCTGAAACCATAGTTTAAACAAACATTTGCAAACAGCATCACAAACTTACATGGTCGGATCTACTCTCTACCTCTGCCTGTAGTTAGAAGCAGAGTTTCTTGTTAGTAAATAGATCATGCTCATGGGCACAATAAACAAGCCTACATGCAATACATTCCTACTCTCTACCTCTGCCTGTAGTTAGAAGCAGAGTTTCTTGTTAGTAAATAGATCATGCTCATGGGCACAATAAACAAAGCCTACATGCAATACATTCTGGGCCAGATTTACTAAACAGGGCAAATTAGCGTTAGAGCGCAATTGCATAAAAGCACCAATGGGAGGGGAAATTCTGCGTGTGATTTACTGACAATGCGCACATTAAAGAACACAGACGCAGTCAGATAATTTCCATAATGACCAGCGCAATCTACCAAGAGCAGCGCAAATTACCGCATGCTTTAAGACATGCTTTTTTGGCCACTAAATAATGGCACAAATACCAGTAATTTGACGAGCGCAAACATTAGTAAATTGTTTTGCTTGATCCATTTTAATACTCTCCTCCCATGAATTTTGTGTCTTAAAAAGGAAAACTCCTACAAATGCATATTCAGTAAGGTCAGGCGCAAAAATAACTGTGTCCACGCCTTTTCTGCGCTAATTCTTCAATGCGTGTCTTTGGTAAATCCTGACAGTACTATTTTAACGCCAAAAGACGGTTTGTGCTGGGACAAACTGTTAGTAAAACTGGCCCTCTGTCTTTCATTCCATTTAAATATATATATGTTTCAATCTGTATATTTTACCATCAATTGAGGCCAGATGATACTGAGGATCAACCATCACACACAGAAACTTATCAAGAACATTTGTGTTTGAATATTGTGTGCTTGTGTTTAAATGATGTGTGTGCTTTTCTAACACACTTTGCTGCTTTTGCTTGAAGAGTTTGGGATGCTATTTGAGAGTTATTCCATGCAGTTAAGCTGCAGAGTAGTGCTGCGCACCGCAGGAGTTGGCTGTTGTGAGTGTGGTTTGTTCCTCTAGCCTGAGGTCAGAGTGTTTTCAGCTCTGACATGTGCAAACAGATGAAAACCCGACACAGTGTGGTGACACACTTCTCATGAAGCTGCAAATGACATTTGACTCTGAAACTGAATGTGCACTAGGACATGATCTGTGTGTCTGTTTTAGGGAGTGGTGCGCTGGATAATATGAGATGCTGGCACTGCTTCGTTTCCTGTGATTGTGTGGCATGTGACAGGCAGACTATAATATTTTCCCTGTAAACAGGTCAATTTAAAGCTGTGATTTCTGAAACCAGGTTCAGCATAAAGTCGTGATCGAGGCGAGGGTGCATTGATGATGATTGACCTTGCAGGATTTGAAGCCAGCACAATCTCTAACCTCATTTAGTCAGCAGTGAATGTGTTCATCTGTGTTTGTTCATTCATGTCTCTCTTGCATTCACTTGGTTTCTAGGATGGAAACACAGTTAAACATAATTTAGAATCTTCTTCATCCTAGTGTGTATTCTGCGTTGGTGCAGGGTCCGCTTGTTTTCTTGCCTTTTGCCACTTAGCTCGGTCCAGGGCGTCATCAGGAGTGATATTGTCTGAGTGCATGTCCTCCGCCAGACGATTGAGCCACCGCTTCTTTGGCTGACCACGCGGTCGTCGTCCAGGTGGTGTTAGGTGGTAGGCTGTTTTTGCCACTGTATCATCGCCGCTTCTGATGATGTGGCCATACCAGCGGAGTCGGGCTTCACGCATCTTGTCGACTATGGGCGCCATGCCCATGCGCCTTCGGACATCTTCATTCCTGACACGGTCGAATCGCGTGAGGCCGAGAGACCAACGGAGCATCTTCATCTCCATACCATGGAGGATCTGCTTGTGCTTAGTGGTGGCTGGCCATCACTCGGAACCATATAGCACGACTGGGCGTATGGTGGTTTTGTAGATCTTGCCCTTGAGTTTTATGGGTATTTGGCGGTCACAGAGGATGCCTGTAACTTGTCGCCATTTGAACCACGCCACGTTGACCCATGCACGGGCATCGGAGAGGGAGTCACCATCGCTCCTAATGAGCGAACCCGAGATATTTAAATTCGGTAACCTTGTTCAGTGGCTGCCCTGTAACTCTAATTGTCCTGTCAATCTGGGGCCCGCACTCCTTGTACTCAATCTTCTTGATGTTGAGGCGCAATCCATGCACGTCCAGTCGCTCGCTCCAATCTTGCACTTGACGTTCAAGCTCACAACGGGTTTTGTCAGCTTGGAAGATATCGTCAGTGAATAGAAGTGACCAGGGCTGAGGCACCTGAATATCCACTGTGACCGTGTCCATGCAAAGGGTGAACAGAAGCGGGGAGAGGGCAGATCCCTGGTGCACGCCGACGGTGATCGGGAATGGTTTGGACAGGCCGGCGGGGCATCGGACAACGCTAGTGGTGTTGGCCTAGAGGAGCTGGATCCACCTTACGTACTCTTCGGGAGCGCCGTGCAAGCGGAGAGAATGCCAGATGAGGTCCAGGGGCACGCGACCAAATGCCTTCTCGAGATCGAGGAAGGCCATGTGAACTGGCTGGTTCTTCTCTCAGTGCCTCTCTAGCAACAGCCTGACGGCATAGATTGCATCAGTAGTCCCGCTTCCTCTAACAAATCCACACTGATTGGGGCTAATAAAGACGATCTTCTGGAGACGGGTGTCGATTACACACTCAAATATCTTCATGGCGTGGCAGAGCAGGTGGATTGGGCGGTAAATGGTGCATTCGCCGACATCACCTTTGCCTTTCCAGATCGGGACTGTAACACTGGCATCCCATGCTGAGGGAGTGGCACCCTTGACGATGATCTTGTTGAACAGTCGAGTGAGGACGTCAACACCTCAGTGTCCAAGTAGCTTCCACGCTTTA
>NW_015638934.1:568861-576272 GCF_001515625.1 Sinocyclocheilus rhinocerous | reverse complement strand
GGCGTCTTTAATATTCATTACTTGACCAATGTCCAGGGTCAAGCGATGGCGAGCGTTCGCACTGCCTTCTGCCACTGCCTTCTTTGCTTTCGACTTTAGTCATTGGTACGCTTGCCAGTCGTCGGCCGCCCGCGAGACACGCCACAACTTAAACGCGGCCTTCTTCGCCTTCGTGGCTTCTTGAACTTCGTCGGTCCACCACTAGACCTGTTTGTTGATGAATCGTCATTCTGGCTTAGTCACACCTAGGCACTCTCCTGCCGCGTCGCGGATCGTCTTGGTCACATTTGCCCAGAGTGTTTAGACAGGCTGGTCATCGTCAGTGGCGGCAATGTGAGTGTGGAGTGTTGATTCATGGCGTGGCAGAGCAGGTGGATTGGGCGGTAAATGGTGCATTCGCCGACATCACCTTTGCCTTTCCAGATCGGGACTGTAACACTGGCATCCCATGCTGAGGGAGTGGCACCCTTGACGATGATCTTGTTGAACAGTCGAGTGAGGACGTCAACACCTCGGTGTCCAAGTAGCTTCCACGCTTTAGCGGGAATGCCATCGGGTCCGTGGGCCTTTCCAATTTTTCATCTTTTTGATAGCAAGCTCAACCTCAGCAGGGCTGATCGGCGGTACCGGCCCAGAAACTACTCAGGGCCGGTAAGTCGGGCATGGGATCGAAGGCCGAGGTTCAGCTGGAGGTCGAGGGTTAGTAGCCGGTGTTGGAAGGCGATGGTCTCAGATGGAATCACCTTGGCATCCATGACGAGCTTAAAGTCGTGCCATCGTATAAGCCAATAGTCAATCTGGGTCGACCGTCCGCCACTGGTGTGAGTGGCAAGATGGGAGTCACATTTTTTTAAAAACATGTTGGCGACGACCAGATCGTAGGCCTCTGTGCAATCGAGAATTTGGCCGCCCTCTTTATTTCGAGTCCCATAGCCTTGTCCACCGTGTATCTGCTCATACCCATCTCGCGAAGCCCCGACATGTCCGTTGAGGTCGCCGCCAATCAGGAGATGCTCATTGATGTTGATTGATCGAAGGTGATCGTCGAACTGGTGCCAGAATTCCTCCTTTTCAGCATCAGTACACCCGATATGGGGGGCATAGCAGGAGACCACCCTCAGGATCACCGACCCGGTGTCGATCTTAATTGACATGAGGCGATCCGAGATGTGGCTGACCTCAACTACATTGTCGCGCAGCTTCTTACTGATAATGATCGCCACTCCATTTTGGTTGTTTGTTACTCCATAGTAGTAGAGCTTATACCCTTCTCCTATGTCTCTCGCCTTAGCGCCTTTCCATTTTGTTTCTTGTATGCAGGTGATATCGACGTTCCGGGTTCTCAATGAATCGGCCAGTTCACGGGTTTTTCCAGTAAGCGTGCCGATGTTAAGGGTCGCAAGTCGTAGATATTGGACTAGCTTCTTCAGCCTGCCCCGTCCTTGAGCAGGTAGCCCTTGTCCACTTCTCACCTCGTTCGGAGGGGGACTGCGCGCGTCGCTTCTGGGGGAAGCCCTAACATTTGGATCCAAGTGTCGTTGAGGCACTGCATTTTTGTTGCGACAGGAAACAGTTTCGATCAGCCGACGTGTCGCACCGTCTGTCACTGATCGCCCTTCACCATTGGCCCGATCAAATAAATTGTCGGTTTCCGGGCGGCACCTCAAGAAGGTGGTGATGGGATTTTGCCGGCCCGTTAAACATAATTTAGTATAACAGTACAAAAACCCAACAATCTATTGTCACATTAAAAGATAAAAAAAGCTAGGCCCCTATTGTTATGGAACAGACAAGACAGAGCAGGTTACTTCTGGTATGAAACGAAGTCTCAGCTTTCAAATTTTGTCATTTTTATGAAATTCAAACAATCTTTAATGTGTCATGTCAGATCGCTGTATTGCCTGTATTGATCATCTCCTCCTCTATACTAGTTATAGCATGAAATAAACGTGAATGAACATCAGAAGGTATCTTGTTTCAACACGGAAAGACATCAATACACACCATTTTTCAAGTTTAAGTCCACCAATGTTAATCTACTCTCCTGTCTGGTTTGTTTGTCAGACAATATTTGGCAGATTCTGCATTATGATTGGTCAGATCGCCTGTCAATCAAACTCTCACCGAAGGGTCAATTTTAACAATAATAGTGGCCTATGAAATGTTTTTTTGTTTTTTTACAAAAATATTGTAATTTAACATTTACAGACACTAGACAAAATTGTAGGTTGATTAAATATACTGACCTACTTTTGATTTATTCATCCTAAATTTACCAAATTCTGTTATATTCCACTTTATACTGTAAATTTTATTTTTATGACTGGATTCTATGATTCCGTCCGTGAGTTCCGCATCACAGTAATCATAGGGCTCTAATAAGGAATAATGGCACCTACTTTGATCTGACACTCTTAAAAATAAGCTGTGAATTTGCGTTATTGGTTCTCAACCGTGTGTGTCACTCTACTGATGCTGATGAACGCTGTACTAAAATAGACTGACAGCAGAGATGTTTTCTCAAATGTGATGGGTTCATGTGTTCATGTATTTGTGGAGAAGCGGTGAGGGTCAGGTGTCATGTTACAGGATCACATGACGGCATGAACTACTGCATTACAGGCCAATGACACGACAAGACCGCTCCTGTTTAATCAACAATGCTGTTCTGTATAAATACACAACAGCAGCAGCATCCTTTATTATAATGTGTAGGGCCAGTAAAATGGTATATGTATCCCTTACAGGTTTATACATGTATAATAACAAAAAACATGAATAATTCACAACATGTAGCCGCTTGTTTCATTGAGCACTTGACAATAGGTTGTCATTACAATAGTAAAATCTGTCAGATTGTCACATTGACAGGACATGAGTGCACTGTTGTGTACATTTCCATAATTAATTATTAGTACATTTCACAAATATAACATTAAGTGAAGGCCAAGATTGTAACTTTCCATTGGTAGCAAGTTATTTCTTGTCAAATAGGAAGTTCTGTATGAATTATATCTGCCTCATAAGGCCTGCTCTACCTGACTGATGTATCAAATATCCAAATTAAAATGAGATGATTTTGCATGTATGTTTATGAACTGATATTTACATGTAGTTTATTTGTTCTTTTCAGGAATGGAGAGGTTTCACCATCAGACCTGAAGGGTGAGTCAATGTGTTCACAAACCCTACTCAAACCTGACCAGTCTGATTATATTAACCCTGCAAAGCCTGACATGTGACATAATAGTCAGGAAAAATAGAAGAGTTTATTGAACCTTTAGACAAAATATAACCCCCCCCTCCTTTTTTTGGAGTGTCATATTTGATACATGAGTCCTTTGTTGTTCATACAATATGAAGAACATGGAAAAAAAACAACTCAAAATTTATTCAAAGGCCCAAACTGAGCACAAATATGCAATTTCAAAACATATAATGCAATGCAATCCAGTGCTGATTGAGAGCTGAAGAAATACAGGCTCCTCAGAAGATGTGAGATGTTCTGGAGGCTTGTGAAGATCATTCCTCCGCTGAGGAACAGTGAAAGTAAAGCTTCTGGAAACAAACGCTCCTCAAAAGATCCTGAGGATCAGATTTGAGACTCTAAAACATGATTGATGGAGAATCAAGTAAAGCTGAGCTGCTTCAGTCCAGTAAGTGTTCATCTGGAGATATTACTGCAGTTATTCTGACCTTTACTTGATCAAAATCAGTCAAGATTTGACACGAGAAGTGTTTCTACAATTACACTAAAAGAGCTTTCACTGGATAAAACACTCAATCAGAGACAGAAGACACGAGGAGATTGAGTGAAAAACAGCTTTAACTGCAAACACTGATCATGTTGAAGATGTAGAGACTTAGACATTTGCATATGAAATATAATAAAGCTGGTTAAGCTTGAAAAGAGAAAATTACATCATTTCCAGTCATAGGAGGGTTGAGAAGCTCTGGTTTAGATTGTAAACACAGTCATGATGTCTGCACATCTACAGTGTCCAGTAGAGGTCAGCATAACCTTACTAAGCTCTTTATATGCATATGCTACACTCCATATATATATATATATATATATATATAATACTTATTATTATTATATATTATTATTATTACTATATATTATTTTACTTTAAGGAACAAAAATGTTTTACTTAGCAAAAATCTGATTTTCAATCAGAGACAGAAGACACGAGGAGATTGAGTGAAAAACAGCTTTAACTGCAAACACTGATCATGTTGAAGATGTAGAGACTTAGACATTTGCATATGAAATATAATAAAGCTGGTTAAGCTTGAAAAGAGAAAATTACATCATTTCCAGTCATAGGAGGGTTGAGAAGCTCTGGTTTAGATTGTAAACACAGTCATGATGTCTGCACATCTACAGTGTCCAGTAGAGGTCAGCATAACCTTACTAAGCTCTTTATATGCATATGCTACACTCCATATATATATATATATATATATATATAATACTTATTATTATTATATATTATTATTATTACTATATATTATTTTACTTTAAGGAACAAAAATGTTTTACTTAGCAAAAATCTGATTTTGTATTTCCAGATTTTATCCAGAAAAAAAAAACACATTTGATGATTTTTTCTGATTTTTTCCCCCAAGTCTGATTCAAACCACATTTGAAGGTGTTTGAAATGCGATTCCAATCAGATTTTTACAGATCTGTCTCAATCTGGATGCTCTGCTGCTCAAATCAGAAATCCTGCTGTCTTCTGAATCACTCTTAACACAACACATAACATAACATCAAGACCGGTAACAGAAGTGCTGGATGTGTTCATACAGCATTCAAACAAAGCCTTAGAGGCGACTTATTCAAGTGGTTCTCCAACATTAAGGTGTTGTATTTAGTTTACACAAAAGAGAGGAGACTCCAGAACTGTCAACATACTCAGATCAGACACCGAGAGAAATGAGTTTATGTTAAAACCAAAATGTGTCAGTAGCCCACTGACACCAATGTAACACTTTCTAATGAACCAGTACAATTAAGTCTTGGTGAAGTTTCACCATGGAGGCGCTGTATGAGAGATCAGTGTGACTCTGTATCTGCAGTGACAGACGGGGTTTCCCAGAGCGTCTGAATGCAGTAAATGTTCAGTGGGACAGATCAGTGCCTTTAATCTTTATAGATGAATGAAGGTGAGGCTGCTGATTAAACCCAAACTAAATCCTGAACCTGCCTTTAATGTTTGACATGTTCCTTTCATTGTTTGAATTACATTATTTGACTGTAATACCAAAGCTGTCTTTACTCACCATCAGACCATGCAGCGTATCATTGACCAGTCTGATTAAGATTAAAAAATACCAGATTACTGCACTAAAGCTGCATTTATACATTGTATCAGGTGGCACATGGAGAACTGCAAAAGCAAATCAAGAGCAACTCTATATACAAGTCAAAACACTAAAAGTAACACGAGAGTCAGGAACACAGAGAGAGAGAGAATGCTATCATTACAAAAGGAAACAGGAAGACCAGACTCAATAATAAGAGTCCTAGAACTAATAAAACACAAAAACAGTGACCTCCAGTGGTCACAAAAGGACCAGAGCACCTAATGTACAATCAGTGTGATTTCTGGTTAATTTTTGTTGTTTTTAATTAAATATTCTCTTCCGAATGAATCAGGTGAGCTTTAAAGGGTGAGGTTATGAGTTCATGAACCGTGTTTCTGTTTTCTGTTTAACAGATCATCCTGCTGAAAGTTCTCACAGCAGTGCAGGTGCGTGAATTCAATTGAAAGTCATGTCTGCGGTTTGATTTACTAAGGCACGAATTGTTGAGTAGCATATGAAGAATTCACAGACTGTAAATATTCCATCTAGATGAAGTTATCATTCCGTACATGACAGAGTCCACAGACTGGCATCAGCATTTTTCATAACGTCATAACAAATGTGTGAATCTGTTGTTCCCTCCAACAAAAGACAAATAACACACAAATGATAACATGAAAACATGGCTGTTTAGGATGGAACAATGACCGCTTGGGTTTAATAAGAGCTCCACTCTTTGTGCAGCAGTGATTGTGTAATGGTGAAGCACAGCAGTCAGGAGGAACGTCACACATATATCATGGTAGTGACATGACATGATCCGTGTATGACTCTATGGAAGAGCAATGGTAAAGTTTAATAAGAGAAAATACGAGGGCCGTAGAGTCATTAGAATTTTGAAAAGTTTTCTCAAACTGGGCTTTTACCCACTTTGCAGATGTTACCATTATTAATAAAAGTATATTTTCAGACTCAGTGCTTTACTGCTAAATATTAATTTCCAAAAGAGAAATTGTCTTGTTACTATAATTGAATATTTGTTATAATGTGCATTTTGACCCAGAGAGGATTTTCCTAAAAGCGCTAGTTAATGTTATTGCATTGGACTAAAATTTACTGACTTTTTTTTTCTTTTCTTTTTTTGATAATCTTTGTACTTTTTTTGTGGGATTTTCTTCCTACTTTGTTACACACTCATGGTGTTCCTTGTCAAAAATGACCAGTCTACAAAAACAGTGCTTATGAATTTCTTGTTATGCTATATTGTTTACAAATATTGGTAATTCCCTCAGATTTTGAGAGAATATTTCCAAATTATCTACATTTTTTTCTTTCACTCAGAAACTGCGGTGCATGAGCTCAGCTCAGATCAGTGAAGTCTATGATCAGCCAGTTCAAACAGAAATACTGCTGATTGAAAACAAGTTGATAAAAAGATTGAATCCATAATACAGCATAATGGCAGATTTACAAGCATTGTCTGGCACTCACAAGCCGATTAGACCAAATTAGCTGAAGATTTTCAGCACAGGGATAGAGTAAGAGTTAGAGATAGAGATCTGTCATCTGCTCACTCTAAAACATGTATGATTTGTGTTTTGAGAGGAGCTGTTGGGTAAAATGTCCAGGCTGCTGTCAAACCTCATTTACACTTTCAACTTTTCAACTAGTGTTCCTTTTGCCAGCTGTTTTTTTTTAATTAAGTTGGCTTGAGAAAGCCAACTTACTGATCTACTATTTAAACTTATTATTATTCTTCTGAGCCAAAATTTAAACACTATCTCCTCCTAGAGCTTTAAAGCTATAACCACCAAACTCGGCCCAGACCTTCAGACTGGTCTGACTCGGTGTGCTAAATCTTTTCTAACTGATCCAGCGTACGGTTTTCATAAACCTGACTATCAAAACCACCTAAAATCCCATAGACTTTCATTGACTTTCACTTTTATACAATAAGACTTATGGTGTATTTAAGCTGTCTATTGCTATAGCAAAGCTTAACAACTCCCTACTGAAAAAAAACCAGCTAAAAAGCTGGCTTTAAAGTGGTTTTGGCCACTTTTTTAGCAGGTCAGGCTGGTCTTAGCTGTTTTTTAGC
>NW_015638934.1:567769-568171 GCF_001515625.1 Sinocyclocheilus rhinocerous | reverse complement strand
TAATTAAGTTGGCTTGAGAAAGCCAACTTACTGATCTACTATTTAAACTTATTATTATTCTTCTGAGCCAAAATTTAAACACTATCTCCTCCTAGAGCTTTAAAGCTATAACCACCAAACTCGGCCCAGACCTTCAGACTGGTCTGACTCGGTGTGCTAAATCTTTTCTAACTGATCCAGCGTACGGTTTTCATAAACCTGACTATCAAAACCACCTAAAATCCCATAGACTTTCATTGACTTTCACTTTTATACAATAAGACTTATGGTGTATTTAAGCTGTCTATTGCTATAGCAAAGCTTAACAACTCCCTACTGAAAAAAAACCAGCTAAAAAGCTGGCTTTAAAGTGGTTTTGGCCACTTTTTTAGCAGGTCAGGCTGGTCTTAGCTGTTTTTTAGC
>NW_015638934.1:556132-566357 GCF_001515625.1 Sinocyclocheilus rhinocerous | reverse complement strand
ACTTTTATACAATAAGACTTATGGTGTATTTAAGCTGTCTATTGCTATAGCAAAGCCTTAACAACTCCCTACTGAAAAAAAACCAGCTAAAAAGCTGGCTTTAAAGTGGTTTTGGCCACTTTTTTAGCAGGTCAGGCTGGTCTTAGCTGTTTTTTTTTTTTACTGAATCAACTGGTTTTAGCTGGATTAGCATTGAAACATGCTAACAACATGCTAACCATGCTAGAAATGTGCTATCAACAAGCTAATAATGTTAACAAAATGCTAGTACCATGCTAATCATGCTAGAAACGTGCTAGCAAACGTGCTAGTAACATGTTTACAACATGCTAGTAACATGTTAATCAGGCTAGAAACATGCTAGCAAAATGCTAGTAACTTGCTAATTATGGTAACAACATGTTAGTAACATGCTAACAATGTTAAAAACGGGCTAATAACTGGTTAATCATGCTAACAAAATGCTAACACCATGCTAGTAACGTGCTAATCATGCTAGAAACATGCTAGTAACATGCTAATCATGCTAAAATAATGCTAGTAACTTGTTAACCATGCTAGTGACATGTTAATACCTTGCTAATCATGGTAACAACATGCGAATAACACGTTAATCATGCTAGAATCATGCTAGCAACATGCTAATAACACGCTAATCATGCTAGAATCATGCTAGCAAAATGCTAACCATGCTAGTAGCATTCTAATCATGCTATAAACATGCTAATCATGTTAGAAACATGCTAGCAACACGCTAGTAACATGCTAATAATGCTAGAATCATGCTATTAACTTGTTAACCATGCTAGTAACATGCTAATAATGCTAGAATCATGCTATTAACTTGTTAACCATGCTAGTAACATGCTAATAATGCTAGAATCATGATAGCAACTTGCTAACCATGCTAGTAACATGCTAATAATGCTAGAATCATGATAGCAACTTGCTAACCATGCTAGTAACATGCTAGTAACTTGCTAGTCATGCTAGAAAAAGATTCATTTTAATCTGTCGGTTTGTCTATCTATCTATCTATCTATCTATCTATCTATCTTATATTGCCTTCAAAACATTAAAACTTTAAACTGTAGAACTACTTAAAGCTATTACAATGTTTTCAACCTTTCTGGCCTGGCTTTTTCAAGCCAACTTTAAAGTTTGACATCAATCTTTACTCATCTAGTTTAGTCTCAGTCTTAGTCTTAGTCTTGTTTGAAAGGTCTTTGTTAGTTTTTATCATATTTAGTCAGCCTATGCCATTTTCTTTTCTTTTTTTTAATTTAGTGGAGTTGTAGTTAACTAAAATTCTAGGAATTTTAGACTAGTTTTAGTCAATACATAAACTCATATTTTAGTTATGCTGCGTAATAGTGAAACTGATCAAATCACAATTACCGATCATGACTGTTGTCATTGCATTAGAGTTATTGCACTTTCACCTTTAAAACACAAATCAAGAGAATGCCAACTCTTCGGACCTCATCTAGTTTCCTGATTTATTACATTTTCATAAATGAACACGTCACTCTCTACATTATGAAAACTGGTCAAACTCCAATAATTCCAAAGTATATTCAGTGATTTATGGCAGTGTTTCTTCCTCAAAGAAACAGGCCTGATCTGATATGAATGTGCATGTGTTTGTTCAGATAACTCATCAACTGAGGAGAGCTCGGAGGAAGAGGAAGCCCCTGAGGAGGAAGAGGAAAGAGATTCAGGTTCAGATTTGATCACTTCTGGTGAACTAGAAAACACGCTGATGCTTTTTACACTTTCATCTCCTTAATATCTACTAAAATATTAATTAGTATCTTTCAGTTTTACTTCAGCATGTTTTTGTCGTATGTCTAAACGAACAATCGCTTCTATGTTTTAAACAGAAGAAGCCTAACATACAGTACGCCATTAAACACCTTTCCATAACAATCACAATAACGAGATTTTAAGATCTTTCAGGGGTCCTGTAGGTCGATCCTCTTGATCTTGAGCGAAGGATGAACCATAATGATAAATGATCCTGTATTTCCAGACTCCGGCACGAAACCCAGAGCAGAGAATCTCACTGGTAATGACCCTCCTCTCATGTGTGCTGTGTTTAGATCATGAGCAGATATGAGTCATAAATCTGTGTTTCTCTCCCATAAAGCCTCAGACGAGCCGCTTCAGTCCTGCTGTGAGAAGTGCAGAGCTCTGAAGGTCAGCCTCTGAACACTGAACGCTCTTAGCTTCATGGCACTTTACAAAACATACAGTGCAGTAATCAATCAATAATTCAACAGTGGATATCTGTAAATATCAACCTTAAATAGTATTTCTAAGAAGTTTCCTGTAATACAGACTTTCTGCGGGTCTTAACATGTCCTTAAAAAGCTCTTAAATCACAGCAGAAAGTCTTCAGCTCTTAAAGTCATGGCAATAAATAAAAAATGCATTGATAAAAAACAAAGAAATTAAAAATGAACCTCTAACAGTGTTCTAATGTTCTCTATTCTTTTTCTGTTCGATCTACTCGTTTTCTTTTCATTTATTATTAAAAAACTCATGCTATGTGTACTGTGTTAGGCTAACTGAGCTCTTTTGTTGATTTTGATTGCTTCTTTAATTGTAAGTTGCTTTAGATAAAAGCGTCTGCTAAATGACTCAACGTAAAAGTAAATAAATGTTGCATGCATTGCTAAAAATAAGTATCTTCCTCAGTATTTTGGCTGGTCTTCCAGTACAAATATCTAAACATCCTTTAATCAAGATACATTTTCTTACTCAATTCTAGTCTAATTTTCTTTGCTTGGTCTTAAATTTACCGTCTGTAATATTGTGACTTTGAGCACAAGGCTACTAAACCCTGTGGCCTCTCTGAAGACATTATTTTACTATTATTCTAAACTCAGAATATGACGCAAACCTGCAATAATTAAATGTTAAACAACACAAATATAATTTATGTATTTAATCCCATTCTATTAACCGATGTCTTTGCTTCTGACCTTCGATGATCCAGTTCAACCGTACTAATAAGCACAAATTACTCTAGACAAACATTTGTGTGTCTTTTTTTATTGCTGAAGTGTTCTTCTGCATTCTATTGTACGGACGTAAATGTACTTTCCCTTCAGCCTGAGGTGCATTCATTTCACTTTTGGTGTGAAAAGGCTTTTATATTTGCCAAAAATAGAACTTTTTTATTTTAAAAACAAACAAGCAAGCCCTGTCCAGATTTAAAAAGTAACGCAAAAGTAGCGTAACGCATTACTTTCCATAAAAAGTAACTAAGTAACGTAATTAGTTACTTTTTCAGGGAGTAACGCAATATTGTAATGCACTACTTTTAAAAGTAACTTTCCCCAACACTGGTGGTGTATCTATATACCAGTATATCATAATATATATATATCAGTGGTTCTCAAGAAGTATGTACAATATTGTTGTAGCTCAAGATTCAAAACTGGCTTTTTTTCCAAATGGCATATGAACTGCTGATGATGTAATGCTGACACAGTGCTGTTTTTCCCTCACAGAATCCCAAATTCGAGCTCGTCACCCCCAGGAAAATGTCTAGAGATCGGCTACAGTAGGTTCTGGTTCTCCATACTGTACTTACTGTATGTCTCGTCTGACTCACAGCAGATGTGTCCCTCGCTTTATGACTCTCTTTTTTCTAAATGACCAGTGCTGCAGTCTAAACTCGACTACTGTAAAACCCGTCTCTGCACTGGCAGCTTTAGAAGAGTCCAAGGTGTAATGTGAGAATTGTCAAATGTGTCACTGAAACATTTCTGTTGCGTGGTATTATTTCCCAGTGATTAATATGTCAAGAAAGCCAGGGTTCAAATGCCACACATGAATTGGTAAACCTTTGAATAACTATAGTTTGAGGTCGTTTTTGTAATGTTTTTGAAAGAAGCCTCTTCTGTTCACAGAGGCTGCATTTATTTGATCAAAAACACTAATATTGTGAAATATAATTACAATTTAAAATTGCTGTTTATCTTTTAAACTGTAATTTATTGCTGTGATCAAAGCTGAATTTTCAGCTTCATCAGTGTCACATGATCCTTCAGAAATCATTCTGATTATTATCAACGTTTTTCTCCAAAAACAACATACACTACATGGCCAAATGTTTTGGGACACCCCCTTCTAATGAACAGGTTTGACTAATTTAGTAATTTCAATGAGTACGAATCTGAATGTTTAAGCATATAATGATATCCCAGGGAATTGTGTGCTTTTAATTATATAGCAGCAGTTTGGACAGGACCCTTTTCTATTCTAACACAACAACGCCTCTGTGTATAAGACAAGGTTCAGAAAGAAAGGATTGATTGAGTCCGTGTGGAAGAACTGGACTGGTCTGCTGTGACTTTAAATGCAGACCTTGAGCCAAAAACTCATCACCAAACACCAGTGACTTGTACATATGAATACAGTCATTTTAGACACTTCCAAAACTGTTGCAACAAAGATAGAAATACAACTTTTAAATACATGAATTATGTTTCTATCTTTGTTGCCAAGTGCCTTTTTCTGTTCTTAAGAAGGGGGTGTCCCAATACTTTTAGCGTATATAGTGTTTAAGAACTGAGAAGTAAAGTATTAAACCTTTTAGTGATCATTACAGCTTAAGAGTGAAATAATAGCTGATATTCTCTGACTAAATGGAACTTTGATAGAGGGTAAGTGTTGTGATAAGTGTATAGGCTGGTGACTAAGACTCTTTACGAGGTTGGACTCTTCTGTAGGCTGCAGCTGGATGCGGAGGGTGTGTATGAGTGTTCAGACACGGGGCTGGTGTTCGAGGTCTCTCAGCGTGTGAAGATCACATACTGCGTTCTCTCCTGGAGCACGTTTAGCACCTACTTGACTGGATCCTGGAAATTTGCTGGTCCCATTTTTGACGTGGACTGCGATCCGTCTATTCTCAAATCCGTCCAGTTCCCGCACTCACTGTGTCTAGCAGGTACGGAGATTTCATAACGTTTTCACAATGGGGTTTTCGGTTTCCCCCAAAGAATAAGTGCTCGTTTGAGGGTTTTGACACGATGGCAAACGTTCAGATTTTTTGAGAACTGCAAGTAGGAAATGTGCTTATTTTCTTTTCTTTCTCTTCTTTCTGCTCTCTCTCTTGCCGTCGTCGTCGTCTTCCCTTCGCTCTCAGCAGATAAAGACAACGAGGTGAAGTTCAGCGTGCTGCATGTGAAGAACAGCCGTGCTCTGATCGAGCCCTCGGCCGATCACTCCGGCAGTCACGTCAGGTGGAACGTGTCGTCTCTTTCGCCCGTGGGTCCGATTGTTCAGACGTCTAAATCAGCAGAGCATCATGGGGTTGTGCAGGTGTTCAAGGAGGTGGGCCATGAGAACTCCTTCTCCTTCAGAGTTTACTTGGCTGGAAACAACTGCTCTGACATCAAGGTGAGGAAACACGTCAAACGGTTTAATGTCAACAAAAAGGCTTCTGCTTTCAGAGAAATGACACGGTTTTTACACAGCACTGCTGACGGGGCTTATTCTCGGTAACGCTGCTAATGTGACCTTCTGGTAATCTGCTATGTTTAGATTGGGTTTCAGGGTGAAGCTCGATGTGCCGTCTCCTCAAGGACACTAAGTGTTAACATCACCGTGACATCAGAGCAGTTTCGGTTCTGCGTTTTGTTCTGCGTGTCTGCCACTCTTGTGAGTGAGTGTGTGATGTTTGATGCTCGATTGTGTGGGTGTCATCATCTACTAAATGCCTAGAAGCTTTAAAATACCTCAGCATCATGCTTTCACTTTTCACAGTAGCTGAGACTTTCCATGACTAGGAAAGATGAGTTTGTCTCTTCATCGGATTTGTAGAAATGTAGCACTGCATCAGTGTCTCAGCAATGGATGCTCTGCAGTGAATGGGTGCCGTCAGAATGAGAGTCCAAACAGCTGATAAAAACATCACAATAATCCACAAGTAATCCACAGCACTCCAGTCCATCAGTTAACATCTGGAGAAGACAAAAGCTGAAACAAATACATTGAACCAAAAACTCATCACCAAACACCAGTGACTTGTACATATGAATACAGTCATTTTAGACACTTCCAAAACTGTTGCAACAAAGATAGAAATACAACTTTTAAATACATGAATTATGTTTCTATCTTTGTTGCCAAGTGCCTTTTTCTGTTCTTAAGAAGGGGGTGTCCCAATACTTTTAGCGTATATAGTGTTTAAGAACTGAGAAGTAAAGTATTAAACCTTTTAGTGATCATTACAGCTTAAGAGTGAAATAATAGCTGATATTCTCTGACTAAATGGAACTTTGATAGAGGGTAAGTGTTGTGATAAGTGTATAGGCTGGTGACTAAGACTCTTTACGAGGTTGGACTCTTCTGTAGGCTGCAGCTGGATGCGGAGGGTGTGTATGAGTGTTCAGACACGGGGCTGGTGTTCGAGGTCTCTCAGCGTGTGAAGATCACATACTGCGTTCTCTCCTGGAGCACGTTTAGCACCTACTTGACTGGATCCTGGAAATTTGCTGGTCCCATTTTTGACGTGGACTGCGATCCGTCTATTCTCAAATCCGTCCAGTTCCCGCACTCACTGTGTCTAGCAGGTACGGAGATTTCATAACGTTTTCACAATGGGGTTTTCGGTTTCCCCCAAAGAATAAGTGCTCGTTTGAGGGTTTTGACACGATGGCAAACGTTCAGATTTTTTGAGAACTGCAAGTAGGAAATGTGCTTATTTTCTTTTCTTTCTCTTCTTTCTGCTCTCTCTCTTGCCGTCGTCGTCGTCTTCCCTTCGCTCTCAGCAGATAAAGACAACGAGGTGAAGTTCAGCGTGCTGCATGTGAAGAACAGCCGTGCTCTGATCGAGCCCTCGGCCGATCACTCCGGCAGTCACGTCAGGTGGAACGTGTCGTCTCTTTCGCCCGTGGGTCCGATTGTTCAGACGTCTAAATCAGCAGAGCATCATGGGGTTGTGCAGGTGTTCAAGGAGGTGGGCCATGAGAACTCCTTCTCCTTCAGAGTTTACTTGGCTGGAAACAACTGCTCTGACATCAAGGTGAGGAAACACGTCAAACGGTTTAATGTCAACAAAAAGGCTTCTGCTTTCAGAGAAATGACACGGTTTTTACACAGCACTGCTGACGGGGCTTATTCTCGGTAACGCTGCTAATGTGACCTTCTGGTAATCTGCTATGTTTAGATTGGGTTTCAGGGTGAAGCTCGATGTGCCGTCTCCTCAAGGACACTAAGTGTTAACATCACCGTGACATCAGAGCAGTTTCGGTTCTGCGTTTTGTTCTGCGTGTCTGCCACTCTTGTGAGTGAGTGTGTGATGTTTGATGCTCGATTGTGTGGGTGTCATCATCTACTAAATGCCTAGAAGCTTTAAAATACCTCAGCATCATGCTTTCACTTTTCACAGTAGCTGAGACTTTCCATGACTAGGAAAGATGAGTTTGTCTCTTCATCGGATTTGTAGAAATGTAGCACTGCATCAGTGTCTCAGCAATGGATGCTCTGCAGTGAATGGGTGCCGTCAGAATGAGAGTCCAAACAGCTGATAAAAACATCACAATAATCCACAAGTAATCCACAGCACTCCAGTCCATCAGTTAACATCTGGAGAAGACAAAAGCTGAAACAAATCCAGCATTAAGACGTTTTTAACTAAAATACATAGAGTCCATAATCCATAATAACTCTTCCTCCAGTGAAAAAGTGTTCTGGTCTGAATCAGGAGAGAAATCTGCACAGATTAAGCAGCATTTACAAGCCAAAACAGATGGATTAGTTTCAGCTTTTGTCTTCTCCAGATGTTAACTGATGGACTGGAGTGCTGTGGATTACTTGTGGATTATTGTGATGTTTTTATCAGCTGTTTGGACTCTCATTCTGACGGCACCCATTCACTGCAGAGCATCCATTGCTGAGACACTGATGCAATGCTACATTTCTACAAACCTGATGAAGAAACAAACTCATCCTGATCTCGGATGACCTGAGGATGAGCACATTTTCAGCTAATTTTCATTTTTTGGTGAACTATTCCTTTAACAAGTAGTGAACGGAGATGCTTAGCCTTTAAAATGGTTGATCGTTAAACATAATTTGTGAGCTATATGAGAGTTACTTATCCAAATGTTGTCACTTTCCAGGTGTCACAATTTTAAAGAGGGCCCATTTCTAATATGTAAAACACCATGTGGAAACCAGTCAACTGAAGTCATTTGGCTCTTTCATCTTTCATCTTCAAATGGATTCTATCGTGAGAAGTGCTCTACTCAAATAATGACCTTTGTTGCATTGTGGCCAAAAAAAAAAAAAAATGTACATCAGAAATTACAGCCCCTGACGCAAAGCCACATTTTCTGGTTAGGTACTCACCAATGTGACACAGGACAAAACTGTTGAATGAAGCAGATGTGCGTGATAAATGTCATCTATTAACATTGGCTCATCGTCTGATGTTCCACAACAGTTTGTGGGCTGCTTATCTTTGGACAGGGGCTCGTCTTCGCCTTCTGCTGTGGGTTTAATCGTCACATTCTCATGTGAAATGACTTCCTGTGGTCTGCACACCACAGAGCGGTTTGAGCGCAGCGTAATTCACGCTGTCAGAGAGGCGATTTCAGTTTCAGTCAAAAAAACTCACAGAATGCTTCTAAAGACCTTCGTTCGGCCAAAAATGCAAATTGTTATCATGTACAGTGCTTACCCTCATGTCCTTCCAAATAAATATGACTTAGTTTCTTCTAAGAATGCCCTGGCCTCTTCTGTGCATTTAATCAAAGGGGACTGGGTCTGTCAAGCTCAAAATAACAAAAAAGCACCAGAAAGTATCATGCAAAATTGCCTTATTTAAACTTTGGTCGGCCCTAGTCTGATTTTAGAGGCCTGTGTCGCAAAGACGGTGTAGTTTTACTAACATAAAACCATTTTACTAAATTCCTAGTAAGATGGATGAGTGTATTAATATGATTTAAAAATAGTAAACCACCCAGCTGGTAGAACGTCATGAGAAAACATCTTCTCATAAACAACCTTCCAAAATAAATGAAAAATAACATATGTGACCCTGCAGCACAAAAGCAGTCTTAAGTCGCTGGGGTATATTTGTAGCAATAGCCAACAATACATTGTATGGGTCAAAATTATACATTTGTCTTTTATGCCAAAAATCATTAGGATATTAAGTAAAGATCATGTTCCATGAAGATATTTTGTAAATTTCCTACCGTAAATATATCAAAACGTAATTTTTGATTAGTAATATGCATTGCTAAGAACTTCATTTGGACAACTTTAAAGATGATTTTCTCAATATTTAGATTTTTTTGCACCCTCAGATTCCAGATTTTCAAATAGTTGTATCTCAGCCAAATATTGTCCTATCCTAACAAACCATACATCAATGGAAAGATGATTTATTTATGATGTATAAATCTCAATTTAAAAAAATGTACACTTAAGACTGGTTTTGTGCTCCAGGGTCACATATAAAACAACTGGAATTATATTATGCCACATCTGTTGGTGTTTAATATTTTAGTTGTACTTACACAGATTTTTGTTTCATTGGACAGCAACAAAATATTGATTAAAACAATGTTTTATTTTCAATAAAAAGCATTGCATTGCACATTTATGTGCACATACTTGACCAATAGAAAACTCAAGGTCAAAATTCGAATTCATGCAAGATGGATTGTTTTAAATCAGCTTCACAGAAATAAACGGGAAAAAAACAATATTAATGTTGCAAAATTCATCAATTCCAGCTGTAAAACAGCTCTACAGACGACAATAGTGGCATTATTAAACTCCGTTCAGTTCAATAACGCTGTCAGAGAAGTGACGGAAAGGATTGCAGTTCTGCTTAAAACAGGTGGAATTTGTTTGGTTTTGTCCAAATCGAACTGATCCTGAACCCTGAGTTAGTTTAGCGTGACAAGACTCTGCTAGAGCTTCTTCAGAATTACAGCTGATGCCATGTTCTGCAGGACATCAGGAGGGCCGTTCGACGGGCGAACAACTGCAAGAACAACAAGAGGTACATACAAGTAGACAAGCCGCCCACATGCATGCTGGAGGAGAACAGGAGGTACCGTCTCATCAGCGAGCCCATGGGTCACATCACACCGGAGGTACTGCAGACACAGACGAGATCACAGCTCACTCGCTCAGCTGTGAGTTTATCATGTGTGTGTGTGTGTGTGTGTGTGTGTGTGTGTGTGTGTCTGTC
>NW_015638934.1:548940-554777 GCF_001515625.1 Sinocyclocheilus rhinocerous | reverse complement strand
TGTGTGCGTGTGCGTGTATGTGTGTGTGTGTGTGTGTGTGTGTGTCTGTGTGTGAGCGTGTGTGTGCGTGTGCGTGAGTGTGCGTGTATGTGTGTGTGTGTGTCTGTGTTTGTGTGTGTGTGTGTGCAGGACATGCTCTTCTCTCCTGTCATCGTGGAGGTGAAGGGATACTTCGAGGTCTTCTTTGAGGAGAGTCCTCCCTTCAAACTGTCCTTGACAGATGCTGACTCGAGTCATACCGTATGGACAGCTACCATCAGAGAGGGTACGGCTCAGTCAACACAAACACGAGCCGCTCCTTTGCCTTGGTGCCAAAAATGTCTTTTTTAATAACTTTTATTTGAAGTGTTTCATCTAATCATTCAAGAAATCCTATTTTCCAACCTCCAGCCTGAAGTAACTGGCCTGTAACTGACAAAAATAGGAGCAAATGTTCCCTTCAGATTAGTACTTAACAAATGTTTTTTAAAACCCTGTCACCCGAAGCTTGATATCAGTTCAACCCTCTGACAGTATGTTTAAAATTAATACACTTGAGTACGCAACTGAGTAAAGTCTGAAAACTAATATGTAGACGTAATGAAATAATGCTGAATACTTAAGGAGAACGATTATCTAAACTATTATTTCTTCGCGTCTTCCTCAAATATGATGTCAGAAAATCAAGCCATTATTTTAAAAGCGGGAGATCAAAAAATAACAGGGTTGAAAAATACAGAAAAAAATCTGTATTTGCTGAGAAAAAACTATTGTATTATACATTAAACCTAACTTAATATGTCAGTAATATTTCAACAGTTTAAGGACCGATTCTCACTATTAACTAGTTGCTTATTAGCATGCATATGACTAGCATATTGGCTGTTTATTAGTACTTATAAAGCACATATTAATGCCTTATTCTGCATGACCGCAGTTTAGATCCCTTAATCCTCCCCATACCTAAACTTAACAACTACCTTACTGACTATTAATAAGCAGCAAATTAGTAGTGTATTGAGGCAGAGGTCATAGTTAATAGATAGTTAATAGTGAGAACTGGTCCCCAAACTATAATTCTGTAATTTAATTCAGTTTCCTGTTAGTTTGTAACAGTAAGACATGGAGACAGTTTCCTGAGAATGACCTGTGTTTGTAAAGAACAATAGATGTAATTATAAATCTTTTACAGGAGACTGTGTACATCATCTAGATGAAAACCCCAGAAAACCATCAAAAGGTATGTGGTGTGTCTCTGTTCTCAATACAGTGCTGCGGGGATGACGTGTTTTTGTAGGCCAAAACCCAGAAACCTGTTGCATTTCAGCACTTCCAGTTACTTGAAGTAAATGTGCTTTTGTTGTTGTTGTTGTTGAATGCCTAAAATAAGGTATATAACTCAAGATATTTTCTTGTTTTATTCTGTCATAAAATACATCAATAAAACTGCCATGGGATTTTTGTAAAACTTTTATTCATCTTCAAACTCATCTACTCACTAGTCGCTTTCACATTCAATAAAGACATTTTTTTTTATAAAAACGGGAAACGTTGAAGCATAATGGTGTCGATGTTGAAGTCATATGACTCTAGTGTAGTACGTTTATATCCAATGATTAGCTTTTCACTTCTGACGATTGTATTTAGGCTTCAAAATTCACAACAGTTGTGTTAAGGTCTTCATGATGAACAAAATGTGTAAGAATTAGGGATGTAATGATTACCAGTTTGATGATAAATCATGATAAAATTCCCCACAATTAGTATTACCGTTTCATATTTTAATTATCATTAAAACCGTATTAGATTACCGCGATTTGAACAACTCAGGATAAATACATGCTATCCAGCATAAAGCAGAGATTTAAGTAACAGCAGAGCACGCAGAGTAGCCTAGTTTCATTTTGTGTGAAAATATGGCGGAAAGCTGTGAGGTTTTAAATGAGTGCTAAGAGTTCATTTATTAATCAATTATCATTTTGACTTAACTCTTTTCTTTATTTAAAGGCTGAAGAGGTTTACCGTTTTATGAAGCTTTTTAAAAGTTTTATTTGAACATTTCGTACATGTTATTAGATAAACTGTTGTCAGTCATGTTGTCATTTACAATCCGGACATCATTGGCAATGTTATTGTTTTAGTGTTTATGCAAAAAAAAGTCATTTTATTTATTGTTTGTTGATTTTAAATACACAACTTGGTGAAATTATTAATGTGTCAGCACTTTTTGAACATTTCCAGCACATTTTAACAATACCGTGATAATACCGATAACCGTGATCATTTTGGTCATTATAAGTGTGATAAGAAATTTTCATACCGATACAACACTAGTAAGAATCATAAACTTGTGTTGGTCACAGAGCTTGCAATAATCCAGTGGAAAAATCCTACTGGGTTTATGTTGAGGGAACCAGAGTGATGTGAATTTATGGGTTTGTCTACAAAAATGCATCATCATCACTTCAGCGCTCTATTCATCACATTGTCAGGATATTCAGGAATGATGGGTGTTTTGTGGTCTCGCCATCTACAGGCAGAAAGAGACAGAGCAGCACATCAGAGGAAGAGCTCTGTCACAAACACAGTAAGAAAGCGCGCGGCATTGACGTGGCCGGTAAGTTTATGATAGCCTCATTACAGTATTTATCCTGATTGTATGTTGACTGGAGTGCTGGTGTGTGTTCAGACTGTAACGCGACGGCCGCGGCTCCGGACCTGACGGACCAGCAGCTGATGCAGGTGGCCAAACGCATGGGGAAGGAGTGGAAGGTCGTGGCCATCAGCTGTCTGGGCCTCAGCAAGCAGGACCTGGAGGAGATGGAGGCCGCGGAGGAGAATGTGACCATGCTGAAGTTCAACATGCTGGAGCGCTGGAGACGACGACAGCCCAAGGGAAAAGCGGGAATTCAGGATCTCCACAAGTGTTTGAAGGACAACGATGATGTGCCGAATGAGGTCATTGCTGTTCTGGACGGTGAGTCTGGACAGGATCTGGTGTGTTTCAGTGTGTATCCTCAAGCGGGAGGGATGGCCTGGGCTCAGTGTAACAGATTAAAAAGCCTTTGAGGTGTGTCTGTTCTTAGAGGCCGACCGATATATCGGCCGATATTAGGAATGTTTTAATGATCATCAGCAGCCGATACATTTTTGTTTGGTTGGTAAGAGTCGGAAGCAGGACTTTTATTTTTATTTTATTTATCTGTGTGATATCAACCATTAGCCACTCTATACTAGCGGTTGACCAATATATTGCCAAGGCCGATATACTGGCCGATATTAGGCATTTTTTAATGATCTGCATCGACTGATACGTTTTTCTGTGTGGCCAGGACTTTTATTTTGACAGAATCAAGAGGTTTCCAATTGAATAAATCTGTTTATTTTACAGATTTATTTTCATCAAGGTTGCTTTTTTTTTCATATTTGATCATTTTCAGATTGATTTGTAATTTGTACGTATAAAATGAATATAAATTTCATTTCAGCAATTGTTATGCATGTGTTGGCGTATGATATTAGCATCGGACATCAGGAAAGTCTATATCGGTCAACCACTATTCTTTTTTACGTGACCTGCTGGTGACGAGGCTCATGGAGCGAGATGCTGAAAAACAATGAGATGTGCATCTAAAGCAGATGTCCGACACAGTCCAACAGATCAAACGCAGCACAGGGATGCAGAAGTCCTTTAGGAGGACAGTTCTGAGAATCAAGGCCACATCTTCAGACATGTGACGTTCAATCAGGTGATGCCTGTGATTTTGGCAATCATTCCTGTTTAACGCAAGACACAACCGTTGTTTTTTTCATGCACTGGTCAATTTTGCTTCTGTATCATGTCTTCGTTCAAACTAGTGGAAAGAAAACATCCAAAATACACATTTAAGTGTTTATTATATTGTGCTTTATCTATTTGCATCTGTAGATTTCAATTCCAGTCCATATCTATAAAGAGCTTTTTACATACAGCAAACAGTTTTTTCCTCTCTGTATTCTGAAGAGATTTACTAAGAGGTTTGTTTATATATCATTCACACTGATTTATACAATATGTTGATGATGTATTGTTTTCTGTCTGTTGACAGTATTTTCTGATTTATGGTTTAAATCTGAAATCCCCTTTAGAAAAACATTTAATGCTAATATTTCAGTAAAATCATATTGGAAACTTTAAGCCTGGCTTCATCTAGTTTTAAGATTTCGGTTCTGGAATTTTTTTGCAGATTAACGTGTATTGACATAATGCTTCACTTTCACGTTAAACCATAACATTTTAGAACTTGTAATTGTTTAGAACTTGCAAAACAGCTGTTTTAATGTACTGTAATTAATGAACTGGTGAAGTATGGTGATATTTATTCACTTGTAGTGTCTTGCTTGAAACACGTTTATGCTTCCTCTGTGCAGCATGGAAATGTTTGTAATGTCTTTGTGAAGTGGCTTGATTTAGGATGGGACATACTGATTGCCCCTATTTAATATGAGACATTTCTGTAATAACAGTGATCATTTGTGGTAAGTCTGATAATGTGTGGTTTGAAAAGCTAGTGATTTGTTGGTTCATGCACAGGTCAGCACAGGGCTTCTGTTTCAGTACAGCGTATGTTTGTTTAATCATACACATTCACGCTGAAACATTTGTGTGTGTCTTGTCTTTTTCCAGAGATGCTACAAAATAATTCCGCTACATGAGCTTCAGCTGACCAATCGTCAGAAATCATTTGAACCACTGATAGAGAGTGATGAAGACGTGCTGAAAGAGAAGTCCTGAGGTTTGTGCTCGTACTGGAACCTGGAGCTTTCAGGAAGAACTTCAGGAGAACTGTAGATACTCTTAGTGCATCTGGTACATTTTGTATGTAGCTCTTTGTACATTTTTAGAGATTGTACATATTTGAATGTCTTTGTAAGGATTGTAAGTAGAGCTCAGTTTGTTTTGTTGAATTATGAGTCGTGATCATCTGCATTTGTTTTTGAGGAACAGGGTTGATGTTTTGATCTCAGGTGCCGAGGGTTATGGACTGATGTTTTAGTAGCGTATGATATCATGATATTCACGCTCCATCCGCACGAGTGACCATCACTGTTCACATGGACACAGAGCTCTTGTCTTGTGACACCGGTTCAGAATATTTCAGCAAACGGCTGCATTAGTTTCTCTGTCTTATGAAATGTTTGTTGGGTAAATCCGCACCTCTCACACCTGTATGATGTGCTCTCTCAGGGGAATCGCTATTCTGGAGGAATTTGGCCTTTCTTTAAATGAATAAACCATGAAAATGGTCTTTAGGAGCTTCATTTCAGACGGTTTCTCTCCATATAATGCTTGCCAAACGCAGCGCGTTCATCTGCTGATCTCCGGACATGTGATGTGGAGACCGCTGGTGTTCATCTGCTCATCCTTCAGTCAGAATGAACTCTGACACTACTTTATGAAGCTCTGATTCTTCATGCGCTCACATGCTTCATCACAGCTGACTCTTATCATTGACAAATAATCTCTCTGCTTCCCGGTCATCACCTCACATGATGTGTGGACGTGGACGCTCATGATAATGTTCTGACGTCATAAACCAGAGCATTTCAGCATAAGTTACTTTTGCAGTTTAGCTTCAATAAACCTGTGATGACACTCTACTTTAAGAGTCCATATTCATGCGGTAGTTAAGTTTAATGTGTAAGTGTAATGTTGCTGTTTAAGCATAAACAATATCTGCAAAGTTACAAAGCTGAAAGTTCAATGCAAAAATTCTTTTAAAATTCTGGCAGTTTAATGCCTACAAAAACGGCTGGTAGGGACTACAACAAGTTACTTCCCGGGTTCGTGACATCACAAACCCAGATAAACCCCGCCC
>NW_015638934.1:539294-548394 GCF_001515625.1 Sinocyclocheilus rhinocerous | reverse complement strand
TGATCACACCGGTGTGATCGTACGCTTCAGGGACCAGCCTAGAGTGATCACACCGGTGTGATCATACGCGTCAAAGGGTTAACGACGCCGTTGTTTACAATACAACCGGAGCACAAGCCACTGAGGTGAGGAGCGGGACGTTTAGACGCGCACTATAGGCGGTTTAGCCAATCACAACACACTGGGCTAGCTAACCAATCAGAGCCCATCGCCTATTTCTGAGGGCGGGGCTTCATAAAAACAGGAAAAGATCAGCGTGTTTCTCAGAGAAGGGACAGAGCGGTGTGGAATAAAGGTAAATTATGTGAAAAATAATGAGTTTTTTTAAAAACAAAGCATTAACACATGTTAGACTGCACCCCATAAACACAATCAAGCCTAGAAAAAACCCAGTGAACCCCCCACTTTAAACTAACTGAACATACATTAAGGGTATACTTATATCTAATCAAACATTTGAAAGATTAAACGTTTAAAGAATAAACAAGCAAAAATAATCCAGTAATTAATGGTTAACAGAATGTACAGTAAATGTAGTAAAAGATTGTACAGTTTAGATATTCTGTTAACTGTACACTGTCACTTTGCAACTACATCTCAACTAACTCTCGTAAGAGTATTAGTAGACAGTTGGTAGAATTAGTTGAAAAATTAACTTCTTTTAGCCATTATTTACAATGTAAACATTGTTTATGTGTGTAGCAAGTGATTTACATGTTATATTTTTGCGATTAACCATCTATAAAGTAAACTGAACAATATGAATCGTTATGTTTACTCGGTGTTAGCCTTACAGTTTGGAGTAATAAATTGCCAATCTGTATTGTTAAAAGCGCTTATAAATAAAGGTGACTTGACTTCTTTGGAATCATCCACACAAAATACATTTTTGTCGCACAAATATTTTAATAAATAATTAATAAATAATGTATTACATTAATAACACATAAATAAATAATTTCTCAAAACAAATAAATAGATTGAGGGATGAACATAAATATTCAGCTTATGTGTGACTCTCCGGAGTGAGTGACATCATTTCCTGTGCTCTCCGGAGCCGATGTACCCCAGCGCCCGGTTCACGGTGACGGCCCGGATGTGGAAGCCCTTCAGCGCTTTGCACAGCGACAGACGGTCAGTGAAGGACGAGCCGCTCCAGACGAGCCACTGCACACACATCAGAGAACATGAGCGTCAGGAACAACGAGTGTGTCTGCAGTGACTGAGCATCAACGTGAGGAACGTCTGAGCAATGTTGCGTGCGTGGGCACTTTCCCATTGAGAATGACTGTGTGTCATCACCTGGAGAGACGATGACAGACACTCACCTGAGGAAACTCTCCATCCGCAGCCTGACAGTTCTCATCCAAACACTGCAAAACAAGCAGAATCTGCCATCACACACACACACACACGACACCGTTTTACTGTTCAAGGCCTTTGTTTGCACACACACTAAACTGAGGAATACTCCGGAATGGAATGGAATACCAGCTTACTAAGAGAGCACTGCGTTCTGTCTACTAGTCCTTAACCCTTGTGTTATGTTGATACATCTAGGATATTTTTTTTTATTTTGTCACTATTTCTCATGCCTGCAAAGTTTTAACATATGCTGTGGAAATATGTGGAATACGCAAATATGTGCATGCAAAATATTGATTATGATTATGATGTTTATAAGTCAGTTTGACCCACAGTTTCACGGTTAACGGCAGCTGCACAGACCTAAAATAAAATAATTTTTAATGTATTTTGTTGTGTCAGGCTCTCAGCTACGCTCTGAGGGTGTTTACACCTGCATTCATGCATTTGGCAGATGCTTTTATTCAAAGAAATGTACATTTTTATCAGTTTAAGCATAGTAATTTCACTGGGAATCAAACCCATGGCCTTGGTGTTGTTAGCGGCATGCTCTACTGCTTGAATTATTTTTATTGTAAAATTATTGTTTACAATACAACCGGAGCACATGCCGCTGAGGTGAGGGGCGGGACTTTTAGACGCGCACTAGAGGCGGTTTAGCCAATCACAACACACTGGGCTAGCTAACCAATCAGAGCCCATCGCCTATTTCTGAGGGCGGGGCTTCATAAAAACAGGAAAAGATCAGCGTGTTTCTCAGAGAAGGGACAGAGCGGTGTGGAATAAAGGTAAATTATGTGAAAAATAATGAGTTTTTTTAAAAACAAAGCATTAACACATGTTAGACTGCACCCCATAAACACAATCAAGCCTAGAAAAAACCCAGTGAACCCCCCACTTTAAACTAACTGAACATACATTAAGGGTATACTTATATCTAATCAAACATTTGAAAGATTAAACGTTTAAAGAATAAACAAGCAAAAATAATCCAGTAATTAATGGTTAACAGAATGTACAGTAAATGTAGTAAAAGATTGTACAGTTTAGATATTCTGTTAACTGTACACTGTCACTTTGCAACTACATCTCAACTAACTCTCGTAAGAGTATTAGTAGACAGTTGGTAGAATTAGTTGAAAAATTAACTTCTTTTAGCCATTATTTACAATGTAAACATTGTTTATGTGTGTAGCAAGTGATTTACATGTTATATTTTTGCGATTAACCATCTATAAAGTAAACTGAACAATATGAATCGTTATGTTTACTCGGTGTTAGCCTTACAGTTTGGAGTAATAAATTGCCAATCTGTATTGTTAAAAGCGCTTATAAATAAAGGTGACTTGACTTCTTTGGAATCATCCACACAAAATACATTTTTGTCGCACAAATATTTTAATAAATAATTAATAAATAATGTATTACATTAATAACACATAAATAAATAATTTCTCAAAACAAATAAATAGATTGAGGGATGAACATAAATATTCAGCTTATGTGTGACTCTCCGGAGTGAGTGACATCATTTCCTGTGCTCTCCGGAGCCGATGTACCCCAGCGCCCGGTTCACGGTGACGGCCCGGATGTGGAAGCCCTTCAGCGCTTTGCACAGCGACAGACGGTCAGTGAAGGACGAGCCGCTCCAGACGAGCCACTGCACACACATCAGAGAACATGAGCGTCAGGAACAACGAGTGTGTCTGCAGTGACTGAGCATCAACGTGAGGAACGTCTGAGCAATGTTGCGTGCGTGGGCACTTTCCCATTGAGAATGACTGTGTGTCATCACCTGGAGAGACGATGACAGACACTCACCTGAGGAAACTCTCCATCCGCAGCCTGACAGTTCTCATCCAAACACTGCAAAACAAGCAGAATCTGCCATCACACACACACACACACGACACCGTTTTACTGTTCAAGGCCTTTGTTTGCACACACACTAAACTGAGGAATACTCCGGAATGGAATGGAATACCAGCTTACTAAGAGAGCACTGCGTTCTGTCTACTAGTCCTTAACCCTTGTGTTATGTTGATACATCTAGGATATTTTTTTTTATTTTGTCACTATTTCTCATGCCTGCAAAGTTTTAACATATGCTGTGGAAATATGTGGAATACGCAAATATGTGCATGCAAAATATTGATTATGATTATGATGTTTATAAGTCAGTTTGACCCACAGTTTCACGGTTAACGGCAGCTGCACAGACCTAAAATAAAATAATTTTTAATGTATTTTGTTGTGTCAGGCTCTCAGCTACGCTCTGAGGGTGTTTACACCTGCATTCATGCATTTGGCAGATGCTTTTATTCAAAGAAATGTACATTTTTATCAGTTTAAGCATAGTAATTTCACTGGGAATCAAACCCATGGCCTTGGTGTTGTTAGCGGCATGCTCTACTGCTTGAATTATTTTTATTGTAAAATTAAAAACTAAAAGTTACAATACTATTTACAATATTTCTTTCTTTTCGTTTAAAAAATTGTTGTTAATGACCAGAATTCAAACATAATACAAGGCTTAAGCAACAGTGTTTCCTTCTCTATTGAATTCAGCTCTGTGTCAGAGATCTTAATATTTTGCTCTGATCATGCAGTGTGTTGGTATGACATCGGCTCGGCCTGCAGACAGACTGAAGAAGCAGGAGAGTCTCACATCCATCAGGGCTTTGGTGGCCGTCTTCACTGGACTCAGATCAGTCTCGCTGGGCTTGTAGGAGTTCAGCATCACGTGGTAATAGTGCAGATCGGCTCTGATGTTCGTCAGACACGCCGTCTGTGAAAAGCACACAAGCTTTAGACGGAGCGGATCAGCTGAGGCCAATCAGACAGATATAACACACTCACCTCACTGAAAGACGAGCTCCGGTGGCTGGAGCAGGCCGCTTTCTGAAAGCACACATAATGATAATTATACTCCACTGATAACACTTCACAATGAGCTGTTGACGTCAGTTCACTGCATGATGCTTAACATCAACTAACAATGAAAAACACTTCTACAGCATTTATTCGTCTCAGTTCATGTCCAGATGAACTTTTACTACAAGTTGCTGACATTAACTAACAATGGGTCAAAGACGAGAAAGGGTTTTCAAGCAATGAGTGTAATACAGCTTTGTTGTTGTTTTTCAGTACATTAGAAAGTGTCCTGTTTAATTAAATAGGTTTCTTTTTTTTTTCTGGGAAAAATAAATATACATTTTTTACATGATTTACAGAAAAACAAGCTTTGTTGTTGTTTTTCAGTACATTAGAAAGTGTCCTGTTTAATTAAATAGGTTTCTTTTTTTTTTCTGGGAAAAAATAAATATACATTTTTACCATGATTTACAGAAAACAGCCACTAAAATGTCATTCGATGTAACAATCTTGTCAGGCACATTTGCCACAAGAATCAGTTTATGACATATTAAAAGAACTAATTAGTTTTACCCCAAATAATTAAACATTTTTAAACTTTGCCACTATCCCATTTTGGACATTTATTAGCAAGATTTTTTTTTAAATGCAATAAAATGCAGTATGCTCACTTCAATTCTTTTATATATTTTAAAATGTACAGCTCAGAATAAGCATGTTGTTTCAATTTTTACATAAATATAAGTGTTACCCTGGAACATTATTTCACCCACATTTTGACATTTTATTCTCCCAAAACTTATTTGAAACCTTAAAAGTAGCCACTTAACTTGCATTTAATGTGCTTTCTGTGCATGTAAAATCACTTTTGTAAAAGTTCTTTTGATGTGGACATTTAAATGTCTTTGACCTCAATACATTTGTTAATAGAAATACATCTGTTCATTGTTAGTTCATGTTAGTTAATGCATTAACTAGCGAGACCTTAATGTGTTAGCTATATTAAATACAAGCAGCAATCTCAGGGCCGAGTGAAATTTGTTTGGTCGACCTGAAGTTAGGAAACGCTGATCAGATTGACTGTTATTAATAATAACACTGGCAAAGTCTAGCATCAATAACCAAAAACAGAGTTTTTATGTGGAGAAACTTGAAATTCTCTAATAGGTTGACATTTGCCTGCAGAAATATATGGAGCAAAGCAGAAAGCTGACTCTGGCTGATGTTTCTGCACTTCTGTCAGTAGGTGGCGCTGTCATGAGACACTCTGTGCCAGTTGTATCGCTAGTTTCATGTCCATGTTGTTAATTTCGCTTAACTCTAACCTCTGAATGAGTGATCCTGCAGATGTTGCACAGTCGCTCAGGTGTGTGATGAGGGTTCAACTAAACTAAAGCAGAGTGTGACTGCTGTCATGAGCGAGATGTTGTGGTGTGTGTGTGTGAGGTGCTGAGACTCACTTCATCAGAGGCGCTGGGCTGACAGACAGATGCTGTGAGAGTGTGAGGAATCATCTGAGCCTCCAGATCCGTGCAGTTAAAGCCAGCAAACAGATCCCTGTGCTTCATCTTCCCCTCCTGCGCTCAGAGCACACACACACACACGAGACAAGAGTAACGCCATTAACCATCAGAAACATTTACACAATAATACATGAGTCATGAGACCCTTACTGTAAACATCACAAAATAATATTACGCTTGTTGCTGAAAAATGCTTAAAATGAAACGGTTATTTCATATATATATAAATACACAACACCAGTCATAAGGGTCATCTGAAAGCTGAATAAATAATCTTTCCATTGATGTATGGTTTGTTATGATAGGACAATATTTGGTCGAGATACAACTATTTGAAAATCTGGAATCTGAGGGTGCAAAAAAATCTAAATATTGAGAAAATCATCTTTAAAGTTGTCCAAATGAAGTTCTTAGCAATGCATATTACTAATCAAAAATTAAGTTTTGATATATTTACGGTAGGAAATTTACAAAATATCTTCATGGAACATGATCTTTACTAAATATCCTAATGACTTTTGGCATAAAAGAAAAATCTATAATTTTGACCCATACAATGTATTGTTGGCTATTGCTACAAATATACCCCAACGACTTAAGACTGCTTTTGTGCTCCAGGGTCACAAATATAAAATATATTCTACAGATTCTACAGAATTGGTGCAAACTGTTGTCCCACAACCAAAAAACACATTTAAAAAGCATTTAAGTATTCACATCTTAGATGTTTACTAAAATCCTTCTATTATCTATTGAAACCCACACTAATATTTAAAAAATTAGTAAGCTTAATAATATATAAAATCATCATTTATTGGGTACTTTCATTTGGGAGGTGGTTGTCCCGAACCCTAACCCCTCAACTTTAACTTAAAATTCTATTTAAATATATATATTTTTTTCTTAGTAAATTATGAAACTTGGTTAAAAAATATGTCCTGCATTTTCCATGTCACTACCGAAACGGTGCATGTTTTAGTCCATTGGCTGAGACGGAAAATAACTGCACCCCTACATTTATAATCAGGACATATGTATGTGTCCCTCTCTCTCATAGCTACAGGGTGAGTATGTGTTATATATTTATCATCAATAAATCTGATGTTTCATATTTTACCTGAATATTGTTTGTCCAACAACTAGCCATATTTTAACCATGTTCACATTTTTTTTAACTGAATAAATTTTATTGTTTTCACAATGAACAGATTTGTGCTGATTCTAAGCAATTTGAATAACTGTATTTTGAACATTAAATAAAATCGAACAGATGCAAAAAAACTATATATATATATTTTGAATTTAGAAATATTACCCTGTTCTTGCCTGCTGCATTTATTTATGACTGACAAATATGCATCAGTTTACTAGTTAATGTTAAAACTGCAATCCAGATGGAAGTAAATGTTGAGTTTTTAAGCTTTTAAGATTTATGCAATTTAAATAAATAAAAAATCTGGGCCTTTTTTCGCATAAACTGCGTAGATTAGCCTTAAAAAGTTAGTCATCCAATATGTTTTCTTCAGAACTTTTTAAAGTCAGTTACAAAAAGGTATATTGGCCCAATTTAAATTAGTCAAGTAAGACTGATTACCTTGCTGCTAGTTATTTCTTACTGCTAGTTAGTCAAACTAGTTATGACTGTACAAACATGGTGTCCGTGTTTATGCAACTGGCCCCTAGTAATTTAGTCAACTCGACATGACTCTGAGTTATATTGACACCAACGCTACAAGAATACAGGTCACAACTTTCAGCTAAATAGACACCAAACTAAACAGACACAATTAAGGGCGTTTTTGTTGAAGCCTCTTGTTTGGACCTGAAGCTCAAAGTCAATCTGAGGACCTGAAGACTCGCGGTTCATGTTTACAGACTAAAACAAGTCTGAAAGTGACGGATAATGTCTGAAAAGCGCTGGAGAGCGTGTAGCTGAGCGGTGTTGTGTCACCTCTCTCCTCCCGCTCAGGGAAGCCCAGCTGCGGGGCGTATGCAGACGGTTTCCTCGGGTCTGGCGTCGCGTCTCTTTCCGTGATGTAACTCCGCACGAGGTGGGACCCCATTCTGAACGCGGTTTATCACCACTGACAGCAAAAACAGCTTAACCTCTGAAAATAATCTGTTATAATGCAGTAATCTTTATCAATTCTGCACACTGCCATTCGGTCACCTCCAGAAACCCTTTGATGTTTCCGGTCTGCGCCGGAAGTAAACACGCGCAACGAGTAACACACTCCTGAACGCCCTCGACACTAATTAATCCGTTCCGCCTCGAGTGTCAAAATGTTGTCATGAATGTCAAAAGTTTTAACTTAAAATCAATAAAATCAGTCGCTGATTATGGAGCCAGATCAGTTGTTACATCCAAAAAAAGATATTTATGAATCTTAACCCGTCAGGAAGGTCTCAAAGCAAACAAATTCAAAGCAGTCGATTTGCAAATGCAGATTCAACGATCCATAAATGCATGTAACATCATTCATAAATGTGTGATGGAAATTAATTCAAGAACTTTATGTATACATATTTGTGAAAACATTTTAAATTTATTTAGGTAAGATGCATTTGTGAGCATTTGGGGAACTATTTATGCTTTTACTTGTGTATTTTGAATTTACGAATCAGACTTTGTAAATGTAAATTGTGCTGTGCATTTATGAATTTTGTTTTGTACATTTATTATTTGTGAGGCTGATCTGGCTCCATAGCTGATATGGCTGCTTTCATAACACACGTTACAAGAAGAATTACATGAATTAGCTTTAGATTTTAATTTGTATATCAATTTAACATATTTTCCGCTTCTCTCCTTAATAAAATGCAATAAAATCGCAGTTCAGTTAGATTATTATTTGATTTCCTAGTCAGAGACAGACGTACGTCGCATTAACATTAAACAGGACGTCTACTTATGGCTTTTGATTCAAATAAAATTAATAATAATAATAATAATAATCAAATATGAGCTTTTTTAAACTACAACCAAAAACTTGTTATATATATATTCCAAACAGAATGGACAGAATATTAATACAATTTACATCTTAATTGTTTTCTTCTCAAGCTATCCCTTACCAAAAAGTAGTATACTTCAAGTTTATTTTAGTAAGTATACTTAAGTAAAGTTCAAGTATATTTTAAAGTATACTTTATGTAGCAAGTATACAAATGTCAGTGTACTAGTAGTATACTTGTAAGTGTACTATTTCAATACTCCTTGGGACTAAATTGGCCCACTTTCTAGTATATAAAAGTATACTTTTAAGTATACTTTAAGACTTCCTAATTAATGCTGTTCAGTTGCTTTGACACAATCTGTATTGTTAAAAGCGCTATAT
>NW_015638934.1:536738-539093 GCF_001515625.1 Sinocyclocheilus rhinocerous | reverse complement strand
GCTGTTATAAATTCACTGTAAACCACGGCTTCACGGGGCTTATTGCTTTATTCGCGTCACTCCACACAGTTTCTATGTGTCGAGCATTGAACACAGTGTTGCCAAGTCTGTGGAATTGGGCTACTCCTACTCTGTTTCCGCGGGGGGTTTTCATGTCCACGGGTTTAAGCGACCACAATAACGTGATATTTAGCCCCTAAAATGCGAATTTTACCAGGGTAACCCCGCAATAAACCATGCATTTTACCCCTCGAAACACGATTGGGCTAGTGTTTTGAGTAACACTTGGGTGGGTTTTGTTGTGAAAACCTAGCAACCCTGGTTAAAGGTTTCTCCAGCGGGTCAGTTTGAGCTGGTCAGCGCTGGTAGCTGCTCGCAGTGACCGTCAGTATCTGTTCCTGCACCTTCTCCGTGATGCCTCCGCTGTGTTTGGTCTGGATGCCGCAGGTCCCCGTGCTTTCCTCGCTGTCCGTGTCTCCGTAACAGCTGGAGCCCGAGGAGACCGTCACACAGCCCGAGGAGTCTCTGTCCTCACGCTGACCGCTCGTCTGGTCCTTCAGCAGCTGCATCAGGAAGCTGATGTACTTCATGGCCAGCCGCAGGATCTCGTTCTTGCTGAGCTTCTTGTCAGGCGGGTGGGTCGGGATGAGTTTGCGGAGCTCGGAGAAAGCTCCGTTTACGTTCTGCTGCCGCCAGCGCTCGCGGCTGTTAGTGAAGACACGCCGAGCCATCTTCTGAGGAGGACCTGAAGGAAACCACACAGCTGAGCGTTCACCACGATGCTGAACCAAGGATGAAGAAGAGTGTGAAAACTAAACAACATGCGTCTCCTAGGCTTGTCAAAAATACCGACTGCTGAGATCGTGAAAATGTGACGACAGCAGCATCTCCCGCGAGCATGTTGAGTGGATTCTTACAGTTGTTCTCAGTCGCTTTGGTGCATTTCTCAGATTCTCAAAACGACTTCATCATCCAGTCACTTGTGCACATCATAAGAGCAGTTTCTCATTCTTTTGAACAAGCTGCGATTGCTTTGGAGCATTCATGAAGTTGATTATGTACATTTGTCTGCGGTTTCCTACATCATCAGTTGCTAATGTCATGTTGCTCAAAAAAATTTATTATATAGTTCCTTCTCTGTGTCAAAAAATTCCAAAAAATCTAAATATTGAGAAAATCATCTTTAAAGTTGTCCAAATTAAGTTCTTAGCGATGCATATTACTAATCAAACATTAAGTTTTGATATATTTACGGTAGGACATTTACAAAATATCTTCATGGAACATGATCTTTACTTAATATCCTAATGATTTTTGGCATAAAAGAGAAATGTATAATTTTGACCCATACAATGTATTGTTGGCTATTGCTACAAATATACCCCAGCGACTTAACACTGCTTTTGTGCTGCAGGGTCACATATATATAAATTTATATATAATATATTTTTTATATTTCTTTTTTATCGCTGAATGGTAATTAAATACTGTTAATCAATATGTTTTCACTTTAACCAACAGAAGACTTTAATGACATCATCATCATCTGATGAATTCTGGGATGTTTGGAATCAGTCTGATAATATGAATATTTCAGGCGATGATTAAAAAGTGAAGTGGTTTTTAATGAAGATTCCTGTCACTCTGTAAATAACCGTGTTGTAGTTTGACCACAGCACACTTCTGATGATAGTCTGTTTGTATAGAGTTGTACAGAAATACTTCAGTACAACACAATCATATTCATATTTTAATAGTTTAGGTGCTTCAGAACAGGATCAAATATATTTATAATAATATATCAAATATATTACAAATACATAAAAAATAAAGGACATTTCAAAGTATCCCATATGGCAAAACATGTTTTTTTTAGTATATTTTTATATTCACTAAACTGTATCAACATATATTTATGTAAATATATATATTCTACCAATATATTATTTGCCCATTTTTTTCACATTTATTCAATGTTCATTCAAAAATCTATTTTGGCCTCCATATATTTCAATCTAAGAAAATACATTCCCACATGTTACATTTGCAGAAAAAATGAGTTATCTATAACAACAGCCTTAATGCAGGCCATTAACAGTCTGTAAGTCTATCTTCTTGCCCCTGAGACACATGTTGAAGTATATTTTGTTTCAACCTTCATACAGAAAAATATGTTTCAAAATTCTAGCCAAAATACATATTTAAAATATAGACTAAATATATGTGTAAATTGAAATGGAAAATTATATATATTTTAATCTCAGTTTATAACACATTTGTGACCCTGCAGCACAAAAGCAGTGTTAAGTCGCTGGGGTATATTTGTAGCAATAGCCAACAATACATTGTATGGCT
>NW_015638934.1:533087-536618 GCF_001515625.1 Sinocyclocheilus rhinocerous | reverse complement strand
ATGTCCTACCGTAAATATATCAAAACTTAATTTTTGATTAGTAATATGCATTGCTAAGAACTTCATTTGAACAACTTTAAAGATGATTTTCTCAATATTTAGATTTTTTTGCACCCTCAGATTCCAGATTTTCAAATATTGTTCTATCCTAACAAACCATACATCAATGGAAAGATTATTTATTCAGCCATCTGGGTATTTAGTGGAGTTGCAGTAATGAGTGTGTGATGCTGTACCTTCTGCATGATGTGTGAGAGGCTGGAGAGCAGAGATCTGGCGGCGGCGCTGCATTCACACTGCTGTGTGTTTGGAGGAACCGGAGAGCCCAGCGCAAGAGCCACAAATACACAGAACACAGCGCCTGCGTGACACACACACACACACACACACACACACACACACACAGTTCAGATGTACTGCAATAAATCAGCCTTCAATAATGTCTCAAATGTTAACTTGTAACACTTCGATCAAACAGAAAAGTAAAGATGTAACTGATCAGTTCCATCACTACATCATGTAACAGCGAGTGTGTGTGAATATGATAAGTGAGTTACTCACAGATCTTCATGATGAGTGTCGTCGCTCAGACTCAGTCTCGGTGTGTGTGTGTTTGCTGGAGTACGAGTGCCATGGGCTTTAAGCTCATGACGGGGGAATCCCTCACACTCTCAATCCCTGTACAACCTCCACACACACACACTCACTCACACACAGTGCTTTTCTTTTGGTTTGCTGCTGCATTGAAACTGGAATAAACACTCTGATGTGTGCATGCGCTCATCACGGTGACCTCAACAAACAACTGCATTACAAGCTCCTGTTTTCACTTCATTCAGACACAGCCACAAATCACAACACTTTCCATGAATAACTGGAAAACACTGCGTAATGATCAGTAGTGGCTGCAATCCACACAAGTCTGTTTATATGAGTATTTCCACTCAATCACACAATTATCTGACTAATATTTGATAAACCCGCAGATTTTCTTTTAGTTCCAACAATGTGAGTCGTATACAGTCTCAAATAGAGCATGATACATAAATTCATCTTATCTGTAGGAGTTGACAAATTTCCAGCATGAAACATGATTCATTTTCAAAATGGAAAAAAAAAAATTAGTAGAAAGAAAGCACTTTTGGAATATATTTGATGGCAGTTTTGGATGAAACATGTGAAGACCAGCACTTAGTGTTTAATCGTCTTGTGCAATTCTATTCCAAAGCACAAATAATGAAGCAAAACTACAGAAGCTTGTTTCTGCCACAAAATTAGAAAATACAAAAAGTAATTGTGACTTTTTAATCTCAGAATTCTGACTCTTTTCTCGAAATCCCGAGTTTATTTCTTCTCAGAATTGTGAGGAAAAGTCAGTCACCTCAACCCCTTTTTTTCTCCCTGTGGCAGAAACGAGCTTCCACAGAAAAGTGATTTTAGTTACGATTCGTATTTTCTCCACAACAGACGATCCAGAACGCCACGGTCTATGAAACAAAGTTTTATTTTTTCTTATTTTACACATATCTGTACATAAGCATCTCCCTCAAATAAAGAATCTGAATACAATAGAATGAAAATGATATGAACACACTTATTCAGATGACTCGTGTCAGAATCAACATTCACGAAATGTTGAATACCAATCGGAGTGAACGTTACCAGAAGCTACAAGTCGACTACAAGGCAGGCATGTTTCCGCTGTCGTCAGGATCCAGAGGCGTTTCTCACGAGGTGTTTTACACCACTTTATGTTCTGACGGTTATAGTTTAGTGGCGAACGTAAAGGACTGAGACGGTCTAGTAGGATGGCCGCAGGGAGCAGTGTCCGAGACGGATCCGGAGGCCTGCGTTTAGTGTGTGAGGACGCGAGCGGTCAGCAGTTATGAACCACAGAAGCAAAGGAAAGGTGTCTGTCTATACTGATGTGTGGAGGTGTGCGGCTTCATTTGGACAGCGTCTTCTCCGCCAGGTGCTTCTGCTGGCTCTGAGCGTGCCTGAGGAACACACACATGACACACAAAACAGTCCTTTATTTCCAGTCCACTTTAGACACTCTACTGAGTCTATATGCAACTGCATGTCAATGAACTCTCATTAGAGTATTAGTAGACTGTTAGTAGAACGAGTCACTTATAGTCACTCAGTAGAATGTTCGGTAACACTTTATTTTAAGGTGTCCTTGTTACACATGTACTTACATGTAACAATAAATTATGCATAACTGTATGCAAGCCAAACCCTAACCATATAGTAAGTACATGTAGTTAATTACTATTACTCAGTACTTAAATGTATAATTACACTGTAACAAGGACACCTTTGTAACCAAATGTCCATCAAAATAAAGTGCTAGCAGATATTAAGCAGTCTATTAACACTCTAAACTGCTGGTTAACATGGAGTTACAAAGTTACTTATAGTTAGTAGAATGTCTAAAGTTCACTATCAAAATAACGTGTAAACAGCAGATTTGTTACTTGAAATAAACAAATTGATAATGGAAATATATATATATATATATATATATAACCATATATACATTTAATTTAACTTTACGTCCTAAAATAACTAAAACTAAAACTTAAATAAAAATGAATAGAAACTACATAAACATAAAAAACAACAATAAAATGCTAACACTTTTATTTTAAGGATCAATTCTTAATGTTAGTTTATTAGCATGCATATTGGCTGTTTATTAGCACTTATAAAGCACATATTGATGCCTTATTCTGCATGAGCATATTTTAGGTCTCCTGACCCTTAAACCCAGTACCTAAACTTAACCTCTACCTTGCTCATTTTTAATAAGCAGCAAATTAGGAGTTTATTGCGGCAAAAGTCATAGTTAGTTAATAGTGAGACCTTAAAATAAAGTGTTACTGAAAAACACACAACAAAATGACAAAAAAATGTCACTAAAATTAAAATAGAAGCAGACAATGTAATAATAAAATCAAATTCAAAAACTATAACAGCATGTCAATGGCGCTGTGAAAACATGTTCTCGTTCCGTCACTGGCTCCGGTGTAAAGTCCTTCAAGTTTTCTTTAGGGGAATTTGTGGAGTATTCCTGAAACTCAGCGCTTGTACTTTTACTCCATTACGTTCTGTTTGTCATGGTCTGGTCACCTGGTCAAGTCCTCGATGTCCACCAGCATGGCGTCCTGCTCCATGTGAAGCTGGTCTCTCATCAGCAGCAGCTGCACCAGCTCCTCGTTCAGACCTGAGCATCACACACACACATGTCCCTGAGCTCCACACACACACACACACACACACTATGCAGCGTATGAATGAGACAGACAGAGGTGTTTACCCTCGATCTGTGAGTGCAGGTCATTGACGATGACCTGCAGCTGTCCCAGCGTCATGTCTCTGAGATCCGTGGGCTTCAGACTCCTCTTCATCAGACACTCGCTGATGTGTGGCATGTGAGGAAGCTGTGAACACACACACACACACACACACACACTCACGCACACACGCACACGTACACACACACACACACTCACACTCACACACACA
>NW_015638934.1:521044-531025 GCF_001515625.1 Sinocyclocheilus rhinocerous | reverse complement strand
CGCACACGCACGCACACACACACACACACACACACACAGAGACTCACTCACACACACACTCACTCACACACACACACACACACACACACAAACACATGAATCATGTGAGTGATAATGTACAGTCTGAAGCAATCATCATGTGATCAGGATCCAGCGTAAAGCTGAGAGACAGGAATATGTCAGGTCAAATCTATTAGTATAGTACTTTTCTGAACACACACGCTTCCACAGCAGCTTTACAGAAAGAGTCTTTCGATCTAGCTCTATTGTATTTCTAGTGTTGTCTAGCTCAAGTATTTAGGTATTGGTTGTTTTGCTCTGTTTAGAGATGGTCAGTACTGTTCAAAGTGAGAGTATTTAAAAAAAAAAAAAGCATACATGAAAATATGGACTTGACAATCTGAGGCTGGAGGAAGTTGTTCAGAGAAAGGGATTCAGATCATGTTCAGAGTAACTGATTCTCAGAAAGCTGCACAAAAGTAATGGAGGGATTTAGAGAACGGGAAACAATTCTCAGAAATAAAATTACAATCGGTTGTCTTGAGTGAAAACAAGCCGCTCGTCTGATGCGAGTTTAACATTTTCCAGATTTAATTATCAGTCGTTTAAGTGACGATGTTGAGAAACACACGGCTTTGATTTCAGTTAGTAGCGTGTCTGATTTGATATCATGATGCTGTTCTTGACTGTGATTAAACATGTATATTGGTAAAGATTTTAGTTGGAAATGTTGTTTGAAAAGGATGCTACATCATGATTTCATCTCTTTAATCTATGAAATAAATCAGTTACTCAGTTGATCATCATTATGTTAATGACACCACTGACCAATCAGAGTCAGCTATTCCAGAGAATCATGCGCTATTATTATTTCTAATGACGGGGTTATGATAGTGAAGTCTGACTGGAGTATTGAATAAAAATAAGCATGAACAGCAGATCTCTTCACAGAAACTAAAGCAGGTTTTTCACATTACAAATACCAGTATCACACATGGTAATTCTTCAGGTAAATCACCCATCTGAAGTTCCCATGAGGACTCGCTTCAGTCTGACACACTGCAGTTTTACTTTCACATCAGTTCACTTGCTCTGAGCTTCTTCCTATTCTAAGGTTTTCCCCATTTTAGACAGATATGAGCGGCGCAAGACAATAATGAGCTGGGTTTATACGCTAGTGAATGTTCACTCTGTGGCCAGTGAAGCGAGGCAGAGATCAGGGTTACATTAAAGCTTCTGTGTAACTGTAACACTCAGATTAATCCTGCTCTAAAGTCAACTGCAGTAACCCAGATGTGAAGAGTTAAACGCACGAGTCACTATTTCACATCATTAAAAGACAAAGAAGCTAGAAGCTTACTAGAGAGGAGAAATCACTTCTGCTTAGTACGTTTCAGACTGTTGTTCACTCAAAATCACAGAATATTTGGACATGTGGTTTGATATAGGATACAGGTTGTTGCAGGTTTTAAAGGTTTTAGTATCAATGCATTATATATACAGATTTACTCTCATATGCAGGAAACTGGAAGACGACCATGATGCTATTTCTTTTAATTAATATTCTGTAATATTATAGGTTTGCTGATTCTGAACTGATCTGATCTGAATAATAACACTGTTACTTTCTGTAGCGCCGCTTATGCTGTAGCTGAAAGTGAAAATGTTTCATAATGAATGAATTTTGCAACACTGTTATTTTCCTGGTTGTTTCTAGAAACCTGCTTTGAAATAATCTGTATTGCATAACGCACTATAAAAAAGAATGTGACTTGACTAAAAGTGGTTCAAGTGTGTTCAGGTCTCCAAGTTTCAATGGAGCATATATATATATATATATATATATGAAAGAATCAAATGCTTTAACAGAGGTGTGTGTGGATATGTGATAAAATCGGATTTTCCTGCTGTCTCAATCCTAAAGTCTACTTCAGTTTTGACACACAAGTACTGTATACTCCATGTGACAGTGTGTGTGTGAAACTTTCAAGTTATGACTGATAAAAGTGTGTTTAAATGAGAGTCGCATGTCGTTGCATCAGCTGTGCATTCACGTCTACAGGCACTGGACAGTTCAGCAATGCATTCGGAGTCTGAGAATGGTCTTGTCCCTAGCACACAGACTGGAGCTGTGGATGTTGACTGGTTTCAGTGGCGTTTAACACACGACAGAGTAACAGCTCTGATGTGAGGTGGTGTTATACAGCCAATATAGTCACTCCGCACTGTCTAAACCCATTGCACTGACTGTGTAACCTCTGCAAGTTGAGAGGAGATGATCTCATGTGCAGCAGTGCTGTGAGAGTTTCTCTGTCCGTCTCTCGCGTGGGTTTCTCATGCGGCGGGAGAATTCCCCCGCGAGCGTGAGCCTGACGTGAGCCGCGCTCGCTCTTCATCGCGTCACTCAGCGCTGGAGGAAGAGCCGAGAGCAGCTGGTGTGTCACAGTTTCAGTTCAGCGGTGCCGCGGTGCAGCGGAGGCGTTCTCAATGCAGGCAACGCATGACGTCTCTCCTTCTCCTGGAACTGTGCTAATATCACCATCACTGCTTTGATTGTATTCCTATATATAAACTGACCAAAGCACGTCACCTATAGTGTGTCATGATAATATTCCATCTGTGTAAGGACACCACAGACTACACATTCAACCCTAAAACATAAAGACATTTTATGTTTTATTAAAATAAGACACCACTATTATAAATTGCAATAATATTTCACAATATTACTGTGTTTTTGATCATATAAATACAACCTTGATGAGCATAAGAGAAAAAATCTTACTGATCTTACACTTTTGAATGGCAGTGTACATTAATAGGATATAGTATTGTATATAAGTGTGAAATAAATATAATGCATGTTAATGTACAATTAAATGAAAAAGTAATATAGTTGCAATTTATATTAAATGCAATTAGCTGCTTGAGTAGGACTTCAGTACATCTTTATATGTGATTTCATAATTAAGTCTATTGCCTTTGAAATATGGTTAAAGTACTGCTGAATGTACTGACAAGCATTCATGATAAACTAAAATACTTTAAAACTTTAATGTCATTTCTATTGAAACTTTGTATGTCATGAATTATTTGTAATTTGTAATAATGAAGTTTCAATTTAGTACATTAAAATATATGAATTTTAAATGTAATATGAAATTACACTCTACATATAAAATGATAATCAAGTACTTTACACGTTCTTTAGTATATCAGAATAACAAAAGATTTATAAAGTATATTAAAATAAGACACCACTATTATAAATTGCAATAATATTTCACAATATGTTTTTGATCATATAAATACAACCTTGATGAGCATAAGAGAAAAAATCTTACTGATCCCACACTTTTGAATGGCAGTGTACATTAATAGGATATAGTATTGTATATAAGTGTGAAATAAATATAATGTTTTAGACACTTAATTGCATGTTAATGTACAATTAAATGAAAAAGTAATATAGTTGCAATTTATATTAAATGTAATTAGCTGCTTGAGTAGGACTTCAGTACATCTTTAAATGTGATTTCATAATTAAGTCTATTGCCTTTGAAATTTAGTTTGACATTATTACTAAGGTCACGTTTTAAATGTGCATTGAGAAAGTCATGGGAATGTCTCTCTTTAAGTCACTTAAGTGGTCTTTTGTGCAATGTGTAATTAAATTACAGTTACTTATGAAATGTTAACGATTACAAAGAGGGGTCCATCTGATTTTTTTTTTCACACACACACATACAGATTTTATTGATTTCTTTCATAAATTGCTGTGACTGCTCTAAAATATAAGACACCAGTGTTTCAGGAGATTAGGACATATTTCGATAACTGTTTTATTTCCTATTTGATAGGTTTATGTAAATACTTTATTTATTTTTTTAAAGTTTTTTCCAAGACATTGTTAGACGCCAGTGTTTCCTGTCGTAGCTATGCAAAGATTTGATTTAAAAATAAAAGCATCATAGCTATTAAACTACTTCTTGTTATGATTTTAAATCTGTATTTAACCTCAGAATGATCTCAAAGTAAGTCTGATTCTGTGGTGGCTGTGCTTTAAAATTAAATGATTATAATCTTAATTCAAATGATGACGGATACTGAAAGTCTGACAGTAATCAGTGTTGTGTACTGTAATGTTACCCTGCCTGCTTTACATGCTTCAATATTATTAACAGTGGAAAACATTTAGAAAAGTAATCAAATGTAATCAGTTACATTACTTTAATAAAGCAATTGAAATAGTTACACTACTGTTACTTTTTAAGTAGAGTAATTTGTAATCTGTAACCTATTATATTTCCAAAGTAACCTTCCCAGCACTGCCTGACTGACAGAAGTCTTTCTGTAATCAATGACTCTTTGTATTTGAGCGATCGGCTCTGGCTAGCGCGAGTGAAGCACACGTACCAGATCCGCCACAGGAGACTTCTTACGGTTCTGCTTCTCCACCTCCACCTGCATCTTGGCCATGGGTTTGGCCATCGCGAGAGCCAGCTTGGCCTCGGCCTGCAGCTTCTTCTGTCGGCTCAAGAAGTCCATGTCCTCCAGAGACTCCGAGTCGTCCTCCGTGGTGTCTCTGTCCGAGTAGGACGAGCTCTGTTTGCTCTGAGGACAGATGGACAGAGAGAACACAAGACAGATGTGACCTTGGAGCACAAAAGCAGTCATAAGCAGCACAGGTATATTTGTAGCAATAGCCAACAATACATCAAGCAATATATATATGATGTTAGCCAATCACAACAGCAGCTGATTACTGACAAGCCTTAAAGGACACGCCCCTTAAAACAGCTCAAATGAGCTGTTTTAAGGGGCGTGTCCTTTAAGGCTTGTCAGTAATCAGCTGCTGTTGTGATTGGCTAACATCATATATATATTGATTGAACAAATATGTGGAAAAATTATTATTTTCAACCCTCATTCTGACCGAATGAGGGTTGAAAATAATAATTTTTCCACATATTTATTTGTTGTTGTTTTTTGTGTAAAAAACTTTATTATCATTATAAGTAAACCTCAAGGAACATGTTACCATTTTTTTCAACTGCTTACATTTTCAAAACATGAATATTATTATTACATATATAATATATTACATATATTATTCAAAATAATATAACTCATCTCAAAAGCAAACATTTGCAAACACCTTTGCCATAATATTAGTTCCTGTTAGATTTTTGTGTGTCACATAGAGAATAATGTGTTGTGTTTTGGAAAACGTGTTTTATGAAATTGAAAACTGAGTCAAAGGCGTATGGTTTTGCAGATTTGGTTTTGCAGATTTTGCAGATTTGCAGATTTCAGAAATTGTGTGACAAGTAAAGATTTTGTGTGTAAGCAGTTGAAAAAACCTGTAAAATAAAAAAAAAAAATCCATGTCGTGACCCCTTTAAAAACACTGTACTTGCAGATATACAACATCTGCATAACAAACTCAAACCCTGATGATCCTGTTCTCCTGAATGATCTGAGACACTTAAGACACTTTAAAATATTCCTGCTTCATTTTACAAATTAACTTTAAATGTTATCACTTACAGTTTTTTCAGCTGCTTACACACAAAATCTTTACTTGTCACACAATTTCTGCACAAATTGGAAGCACACACCAAATCTGCAAAACCATACACTAATTCTCAGCCTTTGACTCAGTTTTCAATTTCATAAAACACGTTTTGTAAAACACAACACACAGTTCTCTATTCGCGTTTGCTTTCTGACACAGTCCAGCGCTCGAGTGGCATTAATGGCACCCCAGATCATATCAGAGGATTGATCAGAGCATTTTGTTTTGTGAATGATGCACAGTGTCATGGAGAGTTCACAAAGACACTTGGTTTTGCAGATTTGGTTTTGCAGATTTTGCAGATTTGCAGATTTCAGAAATTGTGTGACAAGTAAAGATTTTGTGTGTAAGCAGTTGAAAAAACCTGTAAAATAAAAAAAAAAAATCCATGTCGTGACCCCTTTAAAAACACTGTACTTGCAGATAATTGTCAGATGTTGCTTGTGTTTTTGTTTAGTTCCCTTTCAAGGGAACTTTGAACTGCGTCCTCTAGGGGTCGCTATGGGGAACGCCTTCAGCGTGACTGGTGTCAGAAGCATACATCTAAAAACGACAATAACATTGGCCAGCGACAGCCTATGACGTCATTACCCTGCGCGATCACAGTATAAAAGGGCGCCGGGATAACACGTCATCCTCTTCTTCGTCTTCACTGACCGCTTCTTTATGTTAGTATTAAGCTAAGCATGACTAGGAGTGCATGTTTCTCGCCAGAGGCTTTGCTCTGATACCTGCAGTTTCACACGGCTTGCGTGTTGTGTGTGTGTGGTGAACAGCAAGTGCATTCAGCTCTCGAGGGAGTTGGATGCGCTCTCCATTCATTGCTTATTTCTTGTGAGGGATAAGCATGAATTGAACGCACTCATCTCACGAGGAGACGGCTTGTGCTCATCGTGATGCATTTGCGGGACTACTGAGGGGGAGGTGAGTACTTCACCATTTACACGAGTTTGTAGATAGTGTTTGCATGAGTGCGTTCGCCACTCGCGGGAATAGCGGTTAGGGATTCGCATTCGCATTCGCAGCAGCGGTTTCCGTTCTTGCTTGATTTCTGAGGTAATCTAGTGTTTGGGCGGGAGCTGAATGCATGCTGCGCGTTGCGGTCGCGGTGAGAACATGGAAAGGACCTGACGGGAAATTTCTCCCTATCAGTAATTTCCTTTTTTTCCATTTATATAAGGAAGTGTATATTGTGGATCTGTCTGCAATTGTTGGACAGATGATTTATATCATGTCCTTCTCAGATAACCACATTATACTGCACTCCGGCTTGAAGTAAAAAAAAAAAAAAGAGCCTTCCATTCATTCCCGATCTTTATGTGGAGATCGAGAAGGCTTGGAAAAATCCATTCTCGTCCCGCATCCACAGATTCCAGCATGCTAGCTGTGCCAACATCGAGGGGATGGTTATGAAAAGATGCCCCCTGTTGAAGAGACGCTGGCCTGCTATCTCTCTATGGGGAAGACATCTTCTCTTAAGGCTACCTCTATGCCATCCAAACCCCTTCATGATACATCTTATTTGAATGGCAGGGCATACGCGGCAGCAGGTCAGGCTGCAGCCTCGTTGCACACCATGGCGGTGCTTCAGGCTTTTCAGGCTGATCTGCTGAAAGTGGATAAAGGCAGGGTCTATCTCCTAATGAGGTGGCTGAGTTGCGTCGTACCACGGATCTTGCTCTCCGTGCCACTAAGCAGGCTGCCACTGCCATTGGCAGATCATGGTGGTTACGGGGAGACATCTGTGGGTGAATATGGTGGATATCAGGTCAAAAGAGAAGGGCTTTCTTCTTGATGCGCCGGTTTCCCATTCAGAAGTGAGCTTTTCGGCACTTCCGTCAAGACGGTGGTCGTGAAGTTTAAGGAGGCCAAGATGCGCTCGGCTACCTTTAAATCCTTCATTCCACGAAGGTCCAGGCTTCAGACTTCACCTCCAGCCTATATCCATGAGCCTGAGTCATGCGCGGGAGCCATGGTTGGTGAGTACGATCCATTTTTATCTACTCTACTGCTAGTTCTTGTGTATTCGATGCTAGCCTTTCTCTGCAGCGCTACCCGGACCTGTTCTGTTTTTCTGACTTTTAGGTTTGACCCACCTGCTAAGTCAGGACCTCCTGCTGTTGACCAATTACAGTGATGGTTTTACTCATCGGTTCTGAATCCACGCTGGTGATAGTCCTCATCTTCGGCTTTGACACGCAGCCTGGACTTCTGAGGAAGCTACCCAGCATCAGGTCCCCAGTATAATGCTGCAACCTCAGGAACTGTGGGTCCTTCTCGTGGGCTAGTACTCTTCTGAGTACATGCTTGGTGACATGCTCCCTATCCTCTGGCTATCTGCGAACTACTCATTTCTCACCCTGAGGGGTCTCCCGAGATTTTAATCGTTCCTAAACCTTCATACATGTTCTCTGAGCTAGAGCTCCTCTCGCTGAGGCATTGAGGAGATCAACGCTCCATAGACGGTCGGGCCCGTGGGTCCTCACTGTCACACTGCCCTTATGGTTGAACCAGTAATCACCCCTCTGCGGAGTGGACTGGAGTACACTGCGTTCCCTGAGGTAAGAGGGATTTATGTTTCTGTGGAAACCCCTCTTTTGTGCTTCTGCTCTGAGGAGCAGTAAGCTCTATACACATGAATGGTTATTGGGTCCCGCTATTTCTTCAGATTCTGTCGGGTCTGGTTATACGGGACCCACGCTCTCGAGATGCGTGATCGAGATAGAGAGCATGAGACTGTGTCTAGCTGCACCAGTGGTCTGTCTCTTATTGGGCCCTGCTGGGTTACCCCTTCTATTATAGCGCCCCCTTCTAGTCGAGCTGAGAAGTGCTCCCCTCTCTGTGAGGGTTAGCTGTGAGTCGCTCCCAGTATGTGCTGTAAGGGCCCGCCTCAGCTTGAGAGCCGAGAACGCTGCTCCTGAAGAACCCCATTTTGCCACGAACTAAGTGTTAGGCCCGTCTCTGTTGCCACCTTGGTCAGTTGCCTTTATGTTGGATCTATCTGCCCCCGGACATGGCTGTGCTCCCCTCACTGCAGGAGGGTCCCTTTGAGCTCGCCGGTCCTGGGCAGACTGGGTGAGTCCTCCTCTTGACTCGAGAGTTAGGTCCTCTACCCTGGGCTATTGGTCGCTTCGGTCGAGCTGGGTTCCTCTCTCTCCTTGCTAGGGGTTGAACCCTCCGCTCTTGAACTCCGCGGCAGTGACATCAGGTAGTTGGGCCGCTTGCTGCTTCCCTGATAAGCTGCCTCTATTCGGGTCAAGCCAGGCAGTGCTCCCCTCACCTCAGAGGGTTGTCTTTGAGCCTGCCGCTCCCGTCTGAGCGTTTGTGAACCTCTCTTTTCGAGTCCTCCGCTAGTTTGAGCTCCATTGAGTAGCGGTCTCAGGTTGTTAGGCCTCTCTCCGCCTTCCTGTTGAGCCGCTCTTCTTGGGGTCGAGCTTAGCAATGCCCTTGGGGGTTCATATGAGCACGCCCTCTCGATCTGAGCATCGAGTCCCTCATCTATTTTTGAAGATTGGCCTCCGCTCTTTTGAGCTCCGTATAGCAATCATGCCAGGCGGCTGGGCCATTGCCTGCCTCCCTGGCGGGTTGCTTGTTAAGTGAGCTAGCTGTGCTCCCCTCATCATGTGCACGCTAAGCATTCTGCACACTTTCTAAAATCCTGTATGTTAAGGGTTATGCACTGTTAGCCTCGTTCCCTTTCTCCGAGTTGGCTTAGGCCCCGGTTCTCGCCTTGGGCGCCACTCAACTAATGTCTCTCTGCTGATACATTTCTGAGCAGGGTGTTGCTACCAAAGATCTGTCGAGTCAGTTCTTTGAGCAGGTTTATTCAGATCCGGTGGTAGCCCCCCCTGGGTGACAGGCCAGGGTCTGGTTTGGTTTTTAGACACCTGGCCGTATCCCCTCAAAGGAATCTCTTTCTTCTGATTCCAAGCCTTGAGCTCTGCCCTAGGCTTGGGCTTCCCAGCCCAGCCACTATCAGGTAAGTTGTTTAGGGTATGCAGCTCAGGCCCTTGGCCGGAGGGGATAATGTCACTGACAGGCATCCTAGGGGCGTCCTAGGGGCAACTCCCATGGCTATGGTAGAGTTGGTACTTAGTGCTCGCCGTGGTTTTCTGGCATGCACTCCCCTCAGCATGGTGGCGTGGGTATACCGTTCCCCATAGCGACCCCTAGAGGACGCAGTTCAAAGTTCGTCTCAGGTTACTTATGTAACCATGGTTCCTTGAGAAGGGAACGAGACAATGCGTCCTCCAGTTTCCTTGCCATGCTTCGGACGCAAGCTTCAGACGAAGAAGCGGCTGACATGTTATCCCGGCGCCCTTTTATACTGTGGTCGTGCAGGGTAATGACGTCATAGGCTGTCGCCGGCCAATGTTATTGTCGTTTTTAGATGTATGCTTCAG
>NW_015638934.1:515299-521030 GCF_001515625.1 Sinocyclocheilus rhinocerous | reverse complement strand
AGGACGCAGTGTCTCGTTCCCTTCTCAGGGAACCATGGTTACATACGTAACCTGAGACGTTTTCTCCCTGTTCCCATTTGTCTGCCTGAGTTCCCTAACTAGTTTCCATGGTTTTTGATGAATTAGTTCCCACACCTGTTCTGTTTCTCCCTGATTACCACGTAACATTAATATAAAATTTATGAAATAAAAGGTCACTTAAGTGACTTAAAGTGTGTGTGTGTGTGTGTGTGTGAGTGTGACTGATGCGGCGCGTGTCCAGGGGGAATCTACACACGCCGGTGTGTTGTAATGATCAGGCTGATGAATGATGATTGCACAGGGTCAGTGTAGGTGGGGTCATTTCTCTGGCCTGTGACCCTCTCTGACTCAGCCATAACCTTACAGTAACACCCACTGCAATGTCTGCTGGGAAGCCAAGGCTCGCAAACCACATCCCTGATTCAGGGGCATTCTGGATGGGGTTGTCTCAAAACGCTGCTTGTGTGACCTCTGTTAGAGGAAACATCATCCATGTGTGTGTGTGTGTGTGTGTGTGTACCATGGGAGACAGCGGTGTGTCCAGGCTGGTCTCTGTCTTGCTGTCTTCTGCGTCACTGTCTTTGTCGCTGCCGCTGTCATTGACGAAGCAGATCTGCAGGTTCATTCCGCTCTGAAGCCTGTGAGGATATGCAGTGCTGTTAAACACCTCAGTCCAAAAACTCAGTCAGGCTTCAGTCAGTTTAATCATTACTAATGCAGAATGATGATATGTCTGTATTTTAAATCACTCTGGGAATGTCTGTTTTATGTTTATGCTCTTGTGTACAGTCCTTTGGTTGATTTTTAAGGTTTTGGAGGTGCGTTGATTTGAGAAAAGCACACAGTGAGAGCACTGGAATACCCGCGGTGACATCAGCAGCAATATCGCCTGAAAGTCACACAAAGCAGTGAAACGCGCAGGAAAAGGAACTGCTGAAGCATCAGAAAGCTCGACTCGAGGATCCAGCTGAACGTTGCTAGAGCGCTTCACTTTACAGCTCTGTGTGGTTTGCAACTGCTTGCAATTTAGGACATTTAAAATTGGATTTTTGTTATTGTGTTTTAGCAATAAAATGGCACGATGAACAATATAAAAATGTAATGAATTAAAAATGTCTGATTGCAGATTTAGTCGAAATGGCTGAAATTAAAACCTTTTTTTCTACAAAGAATTGAATACAATTCCACAGTTAAAGTCAGAATATTGACTGAAGTTAGATTATAGTTCATCTGTCACATGAAAATCACTCTATCCTTAAAGCAAGACACTTCAGATGAACATTTTAACTGACAGATAAACATTTAACTAACTAACAGATATCACCATAATTCACCAGTTTATTCATCATAGTTAACTGAGAGCAGTGTTTTGAATGACAGGTGTTCTGAAGTGTTGTTTTAATATGCATAATGGATGAAGCCAGGTCAAATTCTCACTTGATTCTGCTGACATATTAAAGGTTTTTACAGAGGGGATTTTGCATTTCTCTTTTTATCACTCCATAAATCACAAACAGCCAGAAAAACTGGCAAAGCAACAACAACAACAACAACAACATTGATTTAAAATGTTGTATAAATCAATGTGAATGATATATGAACAACCCCCTCCATAAAACCCTTCAGAATATAGATAGAAATAAAACTGTAAAGTTTGCTGTATGTAAGTGCTGCTGAAGTGAAGAAACAAACTCATCTTGCTAAAACAGCCTTCGAAGATATGTATTATGATTACAGTCAGGTGCATATAGAGCAATATGGATGCTGAAGATGTTAAAAAAAAGCATGTTATGGGAAGCAGAACAGCCCAACATCTCAAAAGTGACCAGTGCATGAAAAAACAATTTTGCCTGTAGTGTCCCGTCTTAAAGATCATGGGATTTCCTTATGGCTCTAGCAGAAGTAAGGTAAATCTAGAGCAGAATGATGGGGTCACAGTGTTAGTGTTTTACTGTAATGACAGCAGCATTACGACACTGTGTCAACATGACAGAGAAATGACAAGAAGTGCTCATCACGGTCATGTGAAACAGAAAGTGAGCAGCAGGGATTCAGGTTAAAGTTGTGTGTGTGTGTGTGTGTGAGAGAAGGAGCTGCTTCCCTTTTGGGAAGAGTGTGTGTGTGTGTGTGTGTGTGTGTGTGTGTGTGTGATGCGGAGCTGGAGGGGGAAGCCCTTCGTGTTCATAGAGAGAGTGTTTGAAAGCTCGGCTTCGCCACACAAACACAGGAACGTGACGCTGTTTCACTATCTGAGCCACAGCTCCGCTCTCATGCTGTGGTCATGGAAAGTTGAAGTAAAAAGGCCCGTGTCCCTGTGCACGCTCCTGTGATCCGTCTGTGTGTATATATACAGCCAAACCAACATTAATTCTGACACCTTCAACATTTCTCACATTATCACAGTTTATTCGCTATAGTTTAGAAAATGGTAATAATATATGAACAGAACTCAGTTTAGCTCAACCAATTACCAAGCAATGCTTCATTTTGTTCAGTCTGTGGTGTAAAAAGGTCACATTAGCAAAAAAAAAAAAAAAAACCCTTAAGCAAAACTTGCTCAGGTCAAAGTGTCTGAAAAGTTTTTGATCCTAAATTTGTATCAGTTTTACTGGTAATCCACTTCATGAAGAATTTTTGGGTATAATATGTTATTTTTTTTATTTTCTCAAAATACATTTTTTCTCCACTTCAGCAGCACTGACATGCTGCACACTTTACAGTTGTATTCCTCTCTATATTCTGAAGGCTTTTACTGAGGTTTGTTCATATATTATTCACACTCATATATTATTAATATGTTGTATATTATTTATACAACATATTCAAGTTTTTTTCTTTTCTTTTTTTCTGTATTTTCTGAGTTTTGAGGTGATAAAAAGAGAAATCCAAAGTTCCCTCGGTAAAAACCTTTAACTCCAATGTGTCACCAAAATCACTTAAGAATTTTTAACCCTTGTTTTTTCCATTACGCATATTTAAACACTTCAGAACACTTGTAATTCAAAACAATTATTTTAATCAACTGTGATTTTAATAATAAACTGGGGAAGTACAGTGATATCTATTAGTTAAAATGTTTACCATATATATATATATATATATATATATATATATATACACTGTATATACACTATATATATATATATATATATATTAATTAAATTAATATTTAATAATAATAGCTTTATTCAACAAGGATGCATTAAACTGATCAAAAGTGCTTTTTTCTTTATTTTTTTCCTTTCAGATAAATGCTGTATTGCTGTGAATCCTGAAAAATATAATATATCACAGTTTCCACAAAAAATATTGTGCAGCACAACTGTTTTCAACCTTGATAATAATAATAAATGTTTCTTGAGCAGCAAATCAGCATATTAGAATGATTTCTGAAGATCATGTGACACTGAAGACTGGAGTAATGATGCTGAAAATACAGCTGCGCATCACAGAAATAAATTACAGTTTAACAGATATTCACATAGAAAATTGTGATTTTACATTGTAACAATATTTCACTGTTTTAAATGTATATTTGATTCAATAAATACAGCCTTGGTGAGCAGAAGAGACTTCATTCATAATCATTAAACAATCTTAATGACCTGAAATGTGTGAAATCTAGTGTATATTATGCACATATGAAGTGCAGCATATGATTTCTCTAGTCAGGACAGCAGGTTTGAGGGCTGTTACTGACCGTGAGGACAGGCTGGGTTTGCCGCTCTTGCTGCAGCTGCTGTAGATTCCCGGCCCATCATCAAAGAAACTGCCCAGCGCCAGCTTCTGCCGGATGGACTCCCGCTCATTTTTCTGGGCCTGAGACAGAAACACAAGAAGATGAGTTGAAGATGTGCACACAGAGAACAGCAGATCACACACACACACACTCACACACTGTCTCTCACACACACACACACACACACACGCAGACAACACTATCATTAACCGTTTATTCCAGTCAAGAGGACTCATTATGGAAATAATATACTTTAATACAATATACTCTACTTAATTGTGAACTGAATGTAATGTTTTTAGAAACTTAATTGCATGTTACTTGCAATTAAATGAAGATGTATTATTGTTTAAATTGATATGAAATGCCATTAGTTGAACTTTAGAGCCAAGTACATCTTTACATGCAATTTCATTATTATTTCTATTGTCTTTGAAGTATGGATAAAGTATTGCTGAATGTACTGACATGCATTTATAGTAAAATAAAATAAAATTACTTCAATGTCATTTGGTTTGGTTTCTCAAAACCTCACAGGGTACTATGTTTGATGTAGTGACAGAATATAAATATCTCGGTTTTATGCTTTATGACTCCTTATCTTTTAGGTTCTCTGGACACTGTATCACGGTGCGCTCAGGTTTATATTAAATTGTAATGTTAGTACCCATCATTGTGATTTGTATAATAGAGTTGGTTGGACGTCATTATCAACACGCAGACGTAATCACTGGTACCTGTTTATTTATAAATCCATCTTGGGTTTACTGCCTCCATATCTTTGTTCCCTCACCCAGCCTAAAGCTCCTAGAGCTTATTCTCTGCGCTCACAGGATTTTCAAGTACATTCTTTCGGTTCCATTTGCACGAACTGAACTTGGAAAACAAGCTTTTCAGTTTGCAGTGCCCAATGATTGGAACTTTTTACAACACAACTTGAAGTTGCAGACCTTAGTGTCAATGAACACTTTTGAATTCTTGATTAATGAGCTGTTAAAGGAAGAATTAATTTGTAAATGTTTTTAATGGTTGTCAACACATTGTTTTGTGTTCTTCTTATGAAATGTAGTGCTGCATCTTGGCCAGGTGACTTCTGTAAAAGAGATTTTTAATCTCAGAAAGTTTTACCTGGTTAAATAAAGGACAAATAAAATAAATACAAATAAAATTTATATTTCTATTGAAACTCATGTATTTAAATATATTTGTAATTACACATTTATAAAGATTAAGATGCAATTTAGTAAATTTAAAATATATTAACTTTAAATGGAAATCACGTTTGGTCTTGTACTGTATCGCGTACCTTGTCAGTGTCGTGCGCTTGCTTGGCCATTTGTTGTGATAAACAGGAAAGTGTGTCCAGCTGAATTCAATTTGAGTTTTGTTAGACGAATATAAAAAGCTTAGTATACCGCGGCAGCGGTCGCGGCATCCCTCGTGTGAAGACCGAAAAGTGTAAAGACCATCGACTCTACCGTTCGACTCCACCGAGCAGGGACACCGCAAGGGACATAAGTATCGCTTTTGAATCATTCTCTTTCCTACTACATGTTTCCCTTTTGTTTTCAGTTTTTATAACCAATTCTTACTATGTGTTTTCATATCCCTGCACTATTACCCACCCTCTTAAAATCCATTTTATAGTTGTTTATCGACCCCCAGGAAGAATTAAACGTGCTGCTCTAAAACTTTCCTGAGGGTGGTACTCCTCTAGTTATGCTTGGAGACTTCAACATCCACCTAGATAAACCTCAGGCTGCAGACGTCCACACTCTGCTTGCCTCTTTTGATCTCAAGCGAGTGTTAACTAAGGCTACTCACAAATCAGGCAACCAACTGGACCTTATTTACACACGACACTGCTCCACTGATCATATACTGGTTACTCCACTGCACATCTCGGATCACTTCCTCCTCACTCTTAACCTCAACACGGTTCCTGACACAACACATACCCTCCACGTGTCA
>NW_015638934.1:514275-515221 GCF_001515625.1 Sinocyclocheilus rhinocerous | reverse complement strand
TGTGTGTATATATATATATATATATAATACCTTGCTATGTGTACTGCGTTAGGCTAACCGAGACTTGTCATTTGCATTTACATATTGTTGCTCTTTTGTTAGTTTTGATTGCTTCTATTGTCCTCATTTGTAAGTCGCTTTGGATAAAAGCGTCTGCTAAATGATTAAATGTAAATGTAAATGTAATATTGAAAAACAAATTCAAATGATAATCAAGTGCTTTACATGTGCTTTAGTATGTTAGTCAACAGTGTTCTTCTTTAAAACATGACAAAAGATAATTAAAACAACGACTTAAAATGTACTTTACAATGAATTTTTAATATGACATTATTATAAAGTGCACTTTTTAAAAGTAAATTGTGAAACAGTCATGAAAGTGTCTCTCTTTAGGTCACTTAAGTGACCTTTTATTTAATTAATATTACATTATCGGCAAGTAGTTTTTTTTAAAATATGCTTGTAAGATTTGAAGTACACTACAAGTGCACACTCAGTACAGTTAAGCACACTTGTTTTTCAGCGGGTCACTGAAGACTCAGTAAATCACATCTGAATTAATGTCTGCACACGCTTCTTTAGAGGTTGTGTTTAATCAATGTTAATTTTCACTGAAATTAGTGAAACAAGATAATTAAAGCTGCTGTCTACATACTATAAACTGTATACTGTAATCAAGTTACCATAAAACCAGGTCTGTCACTAAAACAGACACAATCAGTTCTGCTGTGACTCTGACTTCACTGATCTCAGCCAGCTTCACATCGTTACACACACACACACACGAGAATCAAAGCTTCATGTGTTTGTCTCTCATTGCAGAACACAGGAAGTGAGCATCATTCACTGCTGAGCCCAGAGGATTATGGGTGATTTAAACTGACTTACCGGTCTATCGTTCACATCCGCCTACCTGAACCCTGACGGATGATATAAACCACGCACA
>NW_015638934.1:507837-514251 GCF_001515625.1 Sinocyclocheilus rhinocerous | reverse complement strand
GAAGATATAAACCACGCACACACACACACACACACACACACACACACACACACAGAGACTCATCATAGAGTCTGACTTCATCCTCTGTGAGTCACAGCAGCACAGAGAGCCACTGAAGAGGATGTGACAAAAACAATCACAGGCCTTACTAGTCCAGATTATTAGTTTAGGGTTATTAAAATGCAGTTAGAATGACCGTAAAATTCAATAAATGAGAGCATAAATGCCCTGAATGGGTTTTTGTCTTATATTTCTATATGATATACTACATATTTAGCAATATCACATGAGCAAGAGTGCTGAGCATCAGAACCACTGCAAATGTGATATTGTGAGTTACATTTTAAGCACAATATTGTCTGTTTTTGCTCAATTTTGCAAATGAAACACACAGCAGCGTTTATTTCATGAATGAATCTGTGTTTCTGAACGAATCAGTTGAATGAATGATTCAATGACTCACTCATTAAGACAGCGACTTACTGCCACTCACTGGAGCATTTAGTTTCTAATTAAAAGTATAATTTCATTTTTAAATATAATTTCATATCAAATATACAACATTTTATTTTTAATACATTAATATCAGCATTATTTATGCAACTGTAATTGCAGTGTAAATGCATTCATGGCATCTCTGAGCTGCATTAATCAGTCTGTGTAAATACATGTAAAAGCCACTTTAGATGCAACTTCTGTGTCTGCAGTGCAAAGATGGATTTTAATGTGATTTGATTTGAACAGCCCAATAGTGTCTTATTATTCTAACCGATTAAATGTATTGGACATAAATGGTGCATACATTTAATTGGAAAACTGCTCTTATAAAGGTAAACTAGAAAAATATAAATCCACACACTACTACGCAAGTTTGCATCATCACAAAAATAATTAAACGAGCAAAGTTTTGGTGAATCAAGGCTGATAAAACATCCAAAGTGCAGGCAAATTTGTTTTTATGAAGGTAAACCTTCCACTGGAAATCAGTTCAAAGTGACAAATATCATCCCTTAATGTAGAAGTCAGCTGATCACGACAGGCCGGAACACACACACACGCACACTCACACACACACACACACACACAGGTTTATTCCTCCATTGTCTCTCTCTTGCCTCTTTTCTGTTCATAATAGTGCACTGCACCACTGTAATAGTGACACATAGATCTCAATCCAGCAGATATGAATAGCCACATAATACCGTTTTCACAAAATGCACTGGTGAAATGATTTGACCTCAATTACCTTTTCAAATGATTTTCTGTATTACATGCATTCTTATGTATTTCTGTATTCAATCTAAAATGTATTTGATTCTGTATTTATTTATTCTTTCTAAATGTATTGTTTTATTTGAATATTTATGCAAGTATTTTTATTTTCATGTTGATGTGTTTCTGTGAGAGTGTTTTGTCAAACTACACATTATGAGACTAATGGAGCTGAACAGACCACACCCTCAATCATCTAAGAAATACAGAAACAGATATTAAAAATTAATGAGATATTTATAAAAATAAATATATTCTGGAATAAATTTAGCACAAATTTGCAGGTTGTGTCATGCACACACACAGATACATATGAGTAAACAATAAGAGAGAGGTTATTATTTAGTTTTTCTGCATGTGAGAGAGACAGAGTGAGTGTGTGTGTGTGTGTGTGTGTGTGTGTGAGGCTGTGCTGGGAACAGTGAGGTGTAAATAATGTGTGTGTGTGTGTGTGTGAGGCAGAGACACAGACAGGCTGGCACCAGTCGTCTCCATGCAGACGGTTGCCTGGATACCGGCCTAATCGAGGGGCCCCTGGAGGATTGGGCCCCGTCCCCATACACACACATTATTTCCTCACCTGCGCGTCTTCAGCTCTCCTGCTGTTTAGGGCTGGGTATTGATTCAGATGTCCTGATTCGATTCGATTTCGATTTTTTGATTACATTCAGTGAATATAGTTTTAATACAAATGCTATTGATATTTCTAAAAAATGAACAGTAAACATCAGTTTACAAATGGTGAATTAATAATAAGAAATTAAGCCACATGCCTCTATTTTAAACCTATACTTTTTTTGGTATAGGGTCCTTTATTAAACAATAATAGGGCCCTATAAAATGTTCTTAATTTTTCTGGTAATCAGATGAAGGCATAAAACATTAATTTAATTGATCCTAATCAAATGAAAATTAAACCCTTTTATTTTTTGGCAAACAAAGTGCTGCACAAAAGAGGTTTACTGTTAAAATGAAAAAGAAGTAACATCGCGCAAGGTAAATAAGAGTGACATCTAGTGGAGAAGACTAATGATAAGATTCACGTTAATCAGATCTTGTTTTAAATGTGTGCTGAAATAAATCCCGGAAAAGATCGATTTGCGGCTTTTGAGAATCGATATCGAATCAACGTCATTTAAAAAAACGATTAATCGAAAAATCGATTTTTTTTTGCCCAGCCCTACTGCTGTTATTGTGTCATATTTCTGCTCTCTGATTTCTGCGTCTGTGATGCAGTGTTTCCGCTCTCCATGCGCACAGTTTCAGGTTTGATTCCTCTCTTTCTCATTTCCTTTCAGTGTGTCGCTCCTGTTTCCTTCCTCTCTGTCTGCTTCATCTGTCAGTGTGTGTTGTGCATATGCTCATGCTGTCAGCGCCGTGTGCTGTGTGTGTTATTCCGTCTCACGCTGCTCTCTGCTGGCCTGCACATAAACACTTTCTATATTTCTCGTTTGCACATAAATCCTAGTTAAACTATCACTCCCAGCTCTACAGATGAGTGGTTAATGATTGTTACTCACCGTTATTTCAACCCCATGACATTTCTCTTTTAAAACTCACAACAACCTGTCCACCATGTTATAGTAAAATCATTTTGGGGCTCAATGTTACAGGGTTGAAGAATATAGTTTACATTCAATATACTAGCGTTTGAGTTCTGTAAGATTTTTTTAATGAAGTCTCTTCTGCTCATCAAGGCTGCATTTATTTGATCAAAATACTGTAAAAACAGTGTAATATTAGAATTTAAAATAGCTGTTTTCTTTGTGAATCTATTGTAAAATATAATGTTTTCTTGTGATCTGCAGCTGTATTTTCAGTCTTCAGTGTCACATGATCTTCAGAAATCATTCTAATATGCTGATTTGCTGCTCAAGAAACATTTCTGATTATTATCAATGTTGAAAACCGTTGTGCTGCACAATATTTTTGTGGAAACTGTGATACATTTTATTTTTCAGGATTCACAGATGAATAGAAAGTTCAAAAGAACAGCATTTATTTGAAATAGAAATAAATGTCTTTACTGTCACTTTTGATCAATTGAATGCATTCTTGACGAATAAAACATTAATTTCAGTAATAAATTAAGTTATTAAAGCATTCATTTAAATAAATGTCGTTACTCCACATAAATTCTCTCACACTATTTTATCTTCTCTTTTAAATCTCTTGCTCTCTCTCAAACTCATCCTGATGTTGTTCCTTCCTAAAACAAATGTCTATAAACATTTTCCTCTGGGGTCCTGTGGGAGGTCGACCATCCTGTTACACGTCTCTCTCTCTCTCTCTCTCTCTGTCTCTCTCTCTCTCTCTCTCTCTCTCTCTCTCTCTGTGTGTGTTATTCAGCTCCTCTCTTTAGCTCCAGATAAATGCACACACACCAGAAAAAAATCCAAGTGTTCACTAGGTTTAAACACAGATCAGGAAAAACACTTCCCGAAGCATACATGACATGAGTCTGAGATATTGTACATCATCCATCCTCCAGTATAAGCAGTAAAAACCATCTTCTAATGTGACACAGATCTTAAAAAGAAATAAGCCGGAGAGTTACAGATGACAACAGAATAAAAGTGCAATCAGAGGAACAGACAGCGACACAGCTCTGATTAAAAATGAATAGATCTGGTCTTGCATAGAGTCCTTAAAATCTCATCAATGCCATTATGCAGTAAACATCTCTTACAACCTGGGACTATATCCACAATATACCATGAGCTCAGGCATCTTTAATGACTTTATCTTTAATGGCTTTAATGACTGATGCAAGTGATTTACTGACCACAGTGATGTGGAGTGTGTGTGTGTGTGTGTGTGTGTGTGTGTGTGTGTTTGATGTGTTATTGAATTAAGTGGGGCGCTGCTCTTGAGGTTATGAGACGTAACGCACGCACGCACGCACACACACACACACACACACACACACACACACACACACACACACACACACCAGCTCTACACACACACTCAGTCACCTGAACATGTTCATACATCCTCACGGTAAAGCACTGACACACTGACTCATGACGTGTAAAACCAGCACATCTCACAATCATGCCATGATTTCATCTATAGGAAAATGAGATTTCTGTGGCCTTTTCTAAGAAACATCTAAGCAAGAGCCTTCAGCAAAAGATCAGATTCTAGAGAAAGATCTTGTTTGCCGTTTCCTTCCCCCCTGTGATGGTCTTCCTCATCTGATCCTACCTGATAGGAGCAGCTGTCCTGGTGCACCATCTCTCACTGCATCCTCTAGATCCGCAGGAGAAACACAGGAGAGTCCCACCCGACACACGTCTGTATCCACAGCCTCTGCACACGGAGAGGGAGCGATACGAGGGAACCGAGGGTGGGGCTCCGGGAGGGCTTACTCAGCGCCGGCCAATCAGAGCGCAGCACACGTGGATGGGGGCGGGGCCAGAGACCAGAGAGAGGGAGGAGTGACCTTTCAGAGTGGAGCGGGGGAGGAGATGTCCCACGGATCGAGAGAGGGAGGAGGGATGAAAGGAAAGAGTGAAGAAAAGCAGTGGGAGGAGAAGCGCCGCAAAGAAAAGAGGCTTTCTGTGGCACATTCCTGCAGCTAAAGAATTCCTGAGACAGAGCACTGCTATTCACACTCTGCTCTGTCAACTCCTCACACATTCCTCACTGCACAGACAAACAAGTTTACACACACACACACACACACACACTCACACACACACACACACACACTCACACTTACTCACTCACATACACACACACTTACTCACTCACATACACACACACACACACACAAACACACACACACACACAAAGATGTCTATAAGCAAATGTTTAACTCGATTCTACAAAACAGGTGTCATTTGGGTCCTTCATTTGCATATGTGTAAAACAATAACTTTAACAGTGAGCAGCTGATGGCAACTGTTACTATGTGTCAACACACACTTCTCTAAACACAATCCAGCAACTTCAGTTTGTTTGTAAATGATTTGTCTTTCTGCATGAGGACGCTGATTTGGCAAACACAAAACATGAAAACCAATTCTTTCGATTTTTTTTTTAGATAATAGATTTATTTTTATTTTTTACTTTCTAAGATAGTAATGTTTTACCCTAAATGTATACTTTTGCATAATTTTAAGAGTTGCCGAAATTATACACTTTAAAATATATACAGTACTTATGTGTGAAGTGAATTTAATGTTTTTTTTAGACTTGATTGCATGTTAACTGCAATCAAACAAACATGTATAATAGTTTAAATTTATATTAAATGCAATTATTTGCTAAATGTTATTACAGTTTTTTCAAAATGCTAACACAGTTTTTGAAACTATGGCTCCATTTCTCAAAACTCTACACACAAAACACACACACAACATACAAAACGTCACACACATATTTGAAAACTGTTTTAACTCTTCTAAAAATTGTATTTTTGCATAGTAACTCTACACACAAACATAAAATAATTGGCCACATACACGCCAAACTACACACAGATATGAAAAATGTAAAAGTGGATTTTAGTGGATTGTTAAAAAATAATATTTTGAGAATAAAGTCAAAATTAAGAGAATAAGGTCAAAATTACGAGAATAAAGTCAAAATATTTTGAGACAAAAAGTCAGAATTATGAGAATTCATTTGTAGCAATTACGAGATTAAAGTTATAATATTTTGAGAGCATATTCTATAGCCTACTGCACATGCAAATAGCTCGGATTGGAAGAAACTCCAAAGTCTCAGCTTTCAAATTAAAAAAATAAATAAAAAATTCAACAAAAAATACTGAGTTGTTCTCAAATTATCTGCTTTTTTATTCGCAAAACTCTGGACTTTTGGTAGTACCTAGGATAGCAAAGTCCACTAAAGGAGGTAGAGCTTTTTCTCATTTGGCTCCCAAACTCTGGAATAGCCTTCCTGATAACGTTCGGGGTTCAGACACACTCTCTCCGTTTAAATCTAGATTAAAGACACATCTCTTTGGCCAAGCATTCAAATAATGCATATCATAAGCTTGTACTGCAGTTATATCTGATCAAATGCACATTATTATTCTTTAGTTTGGGTTAAACAAATCAATTTTGCTTGGTTCGAACAGCAGCTACGCTAATTATTTCTCTATTTGTTTCTCTGTTTTTGCCACAGGAT
>NW_015638934.1:481142-507095 GCF_001515625.1 Sinocyclocheilus rhinocerous | reverse complement strand
TTTGCTATACGTTTGATTGCATCATATAATAATTGCTGTTAATAGTGTTCATCGTCTGTTTTATTACGTCTTAAATTGATTTTTCCGTACATTTCTGCCATATGTACATTAACTGACAGTCACCACTGATAAGCTACCACTAAATATTGTAGAAACATAATTTGCTGTAAAGTTGCTTTGCAACGATTTGTATGGTGAAAAGCGCTGTACAAATAAACTTGAATTGAATTCCATAGTTTATGTTAGGACGTTATAGCTTAAATGTTTATGTGTAATATACAGTATTTTATGTTGAATCAAATAAAATTTTTCTTTCTAAAGCTACAATTTGTAATGTCTACTTGATACTTTCTCATTTAACACAAAATAGCTTTAAATAATCTTTTGTGGATATTTTCAGTCAAATTTATTTTGTAATTAATTAGATAAAAAATTGTAATCGACTGACAGCCCTAATATATATATATATATATATATAAATTACATATATTTGTATAGTGTTTTATATGAGTTATATAGTGTTTAGTTCATAAATCAGGACAGGGTGCATCACAGTATCTGTTGCGAGTCTTTCTCTTGGAGCGGCGCAGAGTTTAATCTGTCTGTGCCATCTGGCCCTCAGTTCATATAAATAAGATTAACTCTCTCCTTCATATCAGACACACCCTCAATCTCACAATAATAATCTATCACTAAGTCTAATCTATGGGTTTAGTACTGATACTTCTCAATCAATCAATAAATGAAGCAATGACCACACTAACACAAATGGACAAAGAGTAAGAAGAAAGTCATCTCAGAACTTATAAATATATGGTGTGACATCTCTAAACTCAAGATTCTTACAGAAACTATGAGCTAGTGAAACATTGAACAAGATAACCCCAGAATCCCAGAGACGATGAGGCACATGGATCTGTGTGTCACCTGCAGTGTTTCAGAGGAAAGCTGGCCAGTGAGGTGGAGCAGCGATGACATCATATCCTGTTTCCAGTCTGAACAGTGCATTAGCTCATCTGACTGTTCTCTGGCCATTAAATGATTGTCAAATCCCTTTCATGAGACATAAAGGACGGAGGATAATCAGCTCCTCTCTCTCTGGATTATGTGCTGTTGGGGGTGTGATCGGGATTCAGGCAGGAAGCAGCACAGTGTGTGTGTGTGTGTGTGTGTGTGTGTGTGTGTGTGTGTGTGTTCCGCTGGAGTGAACACGGATCCATCAGCATCAAATATTCACAACATCGTCCTGTACCTTGAGCCAACCCTCATCTATCTCTCTCACACACTCTTTTTTTCTCACTTTTTCTTTTCCACTGCTGTGGGGGGGTGTGCGTGTGTGTGAGTGTGTGTGTGAGAGTGTGTGTGTGTGTGTGAGAGTGTGTGTGTGTGTGTGTGAGTGAGTGCATGTGAGTGTGTCTGTGTGTGTGTGTGTGTGTGTGTGTGTGTGTGTGAAATAAGAGGATGATATCACAGCCGTCACACTCGCATTCTGTAACTGATGCTCATCAGATATCAGAAATTCCTGCTCCTGAAAACGTCTGAGGAAGTGTGACGTTTGCTGAAATGTGTGTGTGTGTGTGTGTGTGTGTCCTGTGATTCAGTGCAGGATCTGGAAGAGCTCCAGAATGTGTGTGTGCTTGCATTATAAAGGCACCATAATGGCACAGTCTTGAGCTGTGAACAGTTACAGTAGTCTAAATATAGATCTGAGCAGCAGATATGAATTAACGGAATAGTTCACCCTGCGTGTTTATAAGAAACAAATCCATGATTAAGACATTTTAAACTAAAATCGGTGTCCAAAATCCATAATAACGCTTCCTCCAGTGAAAAAGTGCATCTGCTGTTGTCTCTCACATCAAAATCCAGCCACATATTTGTTTATAGCTGTTTAAACGCTGCTTGATCTGTACAGATTTCTCTCTGATTCACACCAGAACACTTTTTCACTGGAGGAAGCGTTATTATGGATTATGGACTCAATGTATTTTAGTTAAAAGCGTCTTAATGCTGGATTAGTTTCAGCTTTTGTCTTCTCCAGATGTTACCTGATGGACTGGAGTGCTGTGGATTACTTGTGGATTATTGTGATGTTTTTATCAGCTGTTTGGACTCTCATTCTGACGGCCCCCATTCACTGCAGAGCATCCATTGCTGAGACACTGATGCAGTGCTACATTTCTCCAAACCTGATGAAGAAACAAACTCATCCACATCAGCAAGTTTTAATTTTTAGATAAACTATTCCTTGAACTGATCAACACATCCTATTTAACACTGATGTCAGACTGAATGATGACAGAATGAGTAGATGTGAAGATCTGAAGTAAATGTGAGTGTTGTTTGCTGTGTGTAGGTGCAGCAGAATCACCATCATCTTATTTCACATAATGAGTGATTTCAGAACAGGCTAATGATGTATATCTAGATTATGTTGGAAATGTAACAAAAAAAATGATTAATGCCTATTTTTGAATGAAATTGATTTTGTACTGTAGTCTGGGATGCATTCAGGACTAATAGTGTTTCCAGTACAAAGGTGACGTGCTCACAAGTGTTTCTGACTATCTCTGTGTCTGGTTTCAGTGATCTGACTGTTTCCACCCGTGATCGGATCACTATGAGCACTAGTACTAGTGATGACTACTAAACATGATGGCCATGTTTTCTGCTCATCTTTCTGCAGTGTTTCTCTCTCTCGGATGTGAATGTGTAGTGTTTTCTCTCTGTGATCCGCAGGGAAGAGCCACTTTTAGACGCGTGACATTTCCACAGCGCTCCGTCAGGAATGTTTAACTACACTCACAGCAGCACGGCAAAAACAACAGAGCTGCAAATAATGAGGAAACACTGTCAAAAACCTCTTCAGCAGAGAGACACCTCACCGAGTGTGTGTGTGTGTGTGTAAATGTGTGTGCATGTGTGTGTGTGTGTGTGTGTTTGTGAGTGTGTGTGTGTGTGTGTGTGTGCATGTGTGTGTGTCTCTGTGTGTGTGTGTGTGTGTGTGTGTGCATGTGTGCGTGCGTGTGTGTGCATGTGTGTGTGTCTCTGTGTGTGTGTGTGTGTGTGTGTGTGCATGTGTGCGTGCGTGTGTGTGCATGTGTGTGTGTCTCTGTGTGTGTGTGTGTGTGTGTGTGTGCATGTGTGCGTGCGTGTGTGTGCATGTGTGTGTGTCTCTGTGTGTGTGTGTGTGTGTGTGTGTGCATGTGTGCGTGCGTGTGTGTGCATGTGTGTGTGTCTCTGTGTGTGTGTGTGTGTGTGTGTGTGCATGTGTGCGTGCGTGTGTGTGCATGTGTGTGTGTCTCTGTGTGTGTGTGTGTGTGTGTGTGTGCATGTGTGCGTGCGTGTGTGTGCATGTGTGTGTGTCTCTGTGTGTGTGTGTGTGTGTGTGTGTGCATGTGTGCGTGCGTGTGTGTGCATGTGTGTGTGTCTCTGTGTGTGTGTGTGTGTGTGTGTGTGCATGTGTGCGTGCGTGTGTGTGCATGTGTGTGTGTCTCTGTGTGTGTGTGTGTGTGTGTGTGTGCATGTGTGCGTGCGTGTGTGTGCATGTGTGTGTGTCTCTGTGTGTGTGTGTGTGTGTGTGTGTGCATGTGTGCGTGCGTGTGTGTGCATGTGTGTGTGTCTCTGTGTGTGTGTGTGTGTGTGTGTGTGTGTGTAGGTGAGTGTGTCTGTGTGTGTCTATATCCTAAGACCTGTGGACTTTCAATAGAGAATGAAATATACTTCAGTCTGAGGTCTGCATGCAGTGCCTGTGCTGTACTACACATACTGACCCATGTGTGACACTCGTCTGCGTCTCACTGTATCAACACTTCAACCTCATCATCATCACCTAACCAACAACTTGTCATCTGAGAAAACTACTGTCACATACACACAGAAACTTAAAGATCTTCACCACAACCCGCCAAAATAAAAGTTCAGTTTAATTTGAAGAAACTGTGACAGAAATATATTTTTGTTGATTTTCATTTTAACAGCAAACTTCTGTTTAGCACTTTGTTTGCCAACAAACGAAAAGAACTGTTCATTTTCATTTGATTACATTTTAAAGGATGAAATAAGTGGTTGAGGTTTTGTGCATTCATTTGATTACCATTATTTTTAATAATACATTTTGATTCAGTCATAAATCCCAGTATCCATAAACATTAAAATAGACAACACAGCATTTCTAAATAGATTAAAACATTTCACAGGGCAATATTGTTGTTAAAATGTTAATACAATAATAAATTGGTAAAATGAATTGTATTGATTGGACATGCTTTTTGATTATGTTTTGAACCAGTTTTTATTTTTATATTTTACTTTTTCATTTTAATTTTGAAGTTCATCATGTTGTGTTTTGTCATTTTTTAAAGTTTTAGTTGTTATAGTTAGTATTATTTTTTATTTATATTTATTTCTAGTTTTATTTAAATTATAAATGTTGCCTTGGCAACTTGCTGGAATAAAGTTTTATTTTATTTCATAACATTTATTTTATTTCAAGTCAGGTTTACATTTTAGCTTTAGTTACCTGTAATAACCCTGTAAATGCCTCCAGCCCTTCAGTTTGTCCTGTTCATGCTGCAGGTTTAATGTGAGTTTACAGTAAATGTTGGAGGGCAGTCGTCATCACTGCTGTAAATGACTGAAGGCTTTGTAACTGCAGTGTGGACGTGGCCAGCTTGAGTTTCATGATGGAAAAACTTCATTTTTAGATACCAAACCAGGCCAGCACACACACACACACAACACTTAAACATGTGTGTGTTTCCTTCCACCATCACACACCCTACATAATCACATAAATACATCATTCTGTGTGTGTGTGTCCTGTAATTCAGTCTGACACAAACCTATGTTGCCGCGGGTCATGCGTTTCCACAGCAAACACATGCTGTGTAAGCTGCAATCGGCGCCTCGCCCTGATGACATCACCGGTGTGTGTGTGTAATTGTGTGTGTGTGTGTCGCGCTCAGTGATGCTGTAAACACGCCTGCCAGCTCACACTCACAAAACACTACACATTATACTCTGTTCAAAGACAATCAAGCCAACTAAAGGAGATTATACACTGTGAAATTATTTTCATGACATTTAACAAACATTTAAACCCCAAAATTGTCATTACTATAATGCATAATAATAATGATAATAATAATAATAATAATAATAATACTTAATTATTTAAATTTTAAAGAATTTCTGTTATGGTTGTATTTACAGCCTTTACAGTGATTTACATTAAAAAAACAAAAACAAATGTAATGTGTTTTTTGAACCTTAAACCACATAAACACATTTCATTACACCAAATACACAACATAATGTTCTTTTTAGCAGCATCATATGACCCCTTTTATGTTTTGAGGTGTTTTTAATGTAATTGTTTTGTACTTTTATAAAAAAACAAAAACAAAAAGACTGTATTGCATTATTGCAATTGTATTCAAATTCAGCACTGAGAATGAAAATTGCAAACCAAAAAGTGAAACGTCTGGACACACAACAGAAATGATAATAAGACTTGTTGCATTAAAGCGATGAGAATTTTGTGTGAAAATGTGTTAAATTGTCATGAAAATAATGTTACAATGCAAAACAACAACAAAAAAGAAGTTGGAGTGAAAAGACAGCGTGAATGTTGAACATGCTAAACGCTGTTTTGTGTGCTGAATCTGTGTGTGATTCTGAACAGAACACCGGCCGAGGAACGAGAGCAGACATGTCTGACAAACCTCACATCATTCACACATCTGCTCCACTCACACACACAACACCACAGTGAGAACCAACAGAAACACAGATCACTAATGAAGCCGTTAGTCCCTAAACTCAAGCCCATGTGATGAGTTACCTGTGTGACACGAGCAGACGAGCCCAGCGCTCTCCTCACATTCACACTCATTCAGTCCAGCAGTCCAGAGCCGAAGCTCACACACACAGAGACGAGGACGAGACGGATCCTGCACTGATGAGGGTGTGTGTGTGTGTGTGAGGGCATGTCCGGACACACACACACTCAAGATCAAACTGTTAGACACATAAAAGAAGATGTGCAGAAGAACGCTGGTAACCAATCACCTGCCGGTAGCCATTGACTTCCATTGCACGAAAAGAAAAACACAGTGGAAGTCAATGAGACCAGCAACTGATTGGTTACCAACATTCTTCAGAATATCTTCTTTTGTGTTCGATAGAAGATATAAACTCGAACAGGTTTGTTTGGAACGACAAGACTATGTATTTTTAATACGTACTGTACTGAAGTATTTGTTCTGAAATGGTGATTTCAATAAGACCAACAGTCACTGTAGTAAAGTAGCTCAGTTTTTCACAAATTGATGCAAGAAAGACTGATACTGAATCATGTTAAGTTGCTGTATCATGTCTGATATGTGCATGTCTACGACTCTACATCATCAACACGATCAGTCTTGGCAGTTAAAGCTGTTTTTCACTCAATCTCCTCGTGTCTTCTGTCTCTGATTGAGCGTCAGAATGTTTTCAGGTGGTTTTCTCACATGTATTATATTGATCACCTACAGTAGCAGGTTTAATGATCTTCTGTAAGTGTGTGAGAGCTCATGTTGACTGTGCCGGAGCAGAAGAGCAGTCTGGATGATCTGCTGTGTTTATTTAGATACAGTTCAGGAACAGGATCTGTCTGCAGATCAAAATCTCCCTCTGGGCAGCTCCAGAGATGTCATCAACTGGGAAATAAAGTCAGGCTTTAGGTTAGACTAGTGGTCAACCATGAGACTGGGACTCACTGTAGGGTTTCTCCAAACATCCATAAACCCCAAAAACATTATCTAGGGCCGTATGATCGAATCCAGCCATTAAGATGGTATTTACAGTATAAGGCAGACTGTTCATTGAATTTTAGAAGAATAAATAAAGTGTTGTTACTTCATCAAATGATCAAACGAGTGCATGTGAACATTAAAGCACAAAAACTGCTATTGAAATATGAAGTCTGCATGTTCTGTGTGATACACACACTCACATAATCATAACAGAATTATTACAAATTTTTTTTAAGGAGCATCACAATTTTTCTTTCATGTTTTAATTTAAACAGTAAACCTCTGTTATAAAAGGAATTGACACATTTCACTGGATTTCATGTTCAAAGTTTAATTAAACTGTAAATGTTTTATGCCTTTATTTAATTACCAACATTTTTAAAAATTTGAATTAACTCTTAAATTCAGGGGGGAAAAAAACAACAACCAACAACCCAGAATATCTAAAATAGGCCCTATTATTGTAAAGTATTGTAATGCTTAGAAAAAGAATGATATTAGTTGTTAAACACATGAGATGCTTTCTGGTTTATTCGAATGTAATTAAACCATTAAAACAGAACCATGAAACAAGAAGGAAAGAAAAACAATCCATAAAATGTAAAAAAGAGGGAGTAAAAAAATAAAACAGATTTCAAAGAGCCCTAGGTTTATCTAAAATGATGTATGGAAATTAGAAAATAGGGCTGATGATTTTTTCGTCAAACACTAAGTGCATTCAAGGTTTATAAAGGGATTATTTAATTTTAACAGTGAAATGGCAGTGAACATATTACAAAACAGTTCTTTTTCTGTCTTTTTTTGTGATTTTGCTGGCCACGTCTGACTGAGCTTCCCTCGTGTTCCCATATGTGTGCGGTGTAATAAATGCAGAAGTGGGGCGTTTGACCACAGAATGATCATGTGACGCTCTGAGCTCACGATCAAACTCCATCAGGATCTCTGGCTCATGTTCCTGTTTGTGTCCGTTCTGAATGAGGTGTTTTACTCTGAATCAGAGCTGTTCCTCTTCACACTGAACCGCAGCTGTGAGGTGCTGTGAGACAGACAGCTGATCACTGACCTCACGCTGACCTGCTGCAGTCAACCTGGACACTTCTGTCACCGATCCGGAGGAGAGGAGTAGAAATGAACCAGGAGCTTAGTGCTGCTGTTCATAAGAGGACAACACAGGGATAAATGAGCTGGGCTGGACGACTATATCAGATGTCATGTTGTGTTGTTACTGGTCTCTGCACTGTCCAGGATGAGTGTGATCACAGCAGAGATCATCAGCAGGAGAGATGAAGACAACAACACACGCTCTGAACTCACTCACTCACTCACTCACTCACACACACACACACACACAGCAGCAGCGAGCAGCAGAGATACAGCTGTATTGTTTGTTTTGACCAACAGAGGCCGCCGCTAACTACAGCAGCTTCAAGTCTAATCTTTGGATATTTCATTATTTATGAACTTTGCAACTGCATTGAACCTAACCAGTGTTGCTAAGTATTGGGCTACTTTAACACTGTTGCCGTGGGTTGTTTTTCATGTCCGCGGGTTGAAACGACCCCGATAATGTGATATTTATCCCCCGAAACGCGATTGGGGATAGTTTTGAGTGGCAATTGGGCGGGTTTTGTTGTGAAAACCTGGCAACCCTGAACCTAACTAAAACAACACTGAACTGATTTGAGCTGAATAACTACACTATTGTCTTCTGTAGAGCTGCTTTTTTTTCTTCTGTACAGCTGAAATTGCTGAAGTTGCTTTCGTCCAAAACACTGCTTTCAAGTCCATAATCCATAATAACTCTTCCTCCAGTGAAAAAGTGGTCTGGTCTAAATCAGGAGAGAAATCTGCACAGAATCCTGATCTCAGATGAACTGAGGGTGAACACATTTTCAGCTAATTTTCCTTTTTTGTTCAAAATATTCCATTAACTGATTCTTATGTTTTTGAATTCTGCAGTAATTCTTCATTGAGTTTTTCAGTCATCACCTGTGCATACGGTGACTGTTCCAGGTTAAAGTTCGTAATTAGGGGCACAATGTAATTTTGGTGTAGCATAGTTCATCACAGCACTATGATAGTGACATTCAGAATTTATGACACATACAGTATTGCATATAATGACACTGAATATTTCAGTGATTTAATGATCGCTGAACTAGAAATGCCTCCAAGTTGTCGGAAATCTGATTGCTTTATCACACACATCAACAATTTAAAAGCACACATTCATGCTCAGAATGATCTGCACATCTCTGAACTTCACACAAGCTCAGTGAAACTCTGGAATATACGCTGGATCCACATGACTGATGATGATCTGTGTGAATGCTGAATCTCTCGCTGCTGTGTGTGAAACAGCACAGTCAGATCATGAATGCAGCAGCGCCATCTGCTGAGCTCTACACACACAGACACACACACACACACAGACACACACACACACACACACAGACACACACAGACACACACACACACACACACACACAGGGAGTGTGTCTCATTGAGAAGATGTGGATGAACTCTCACACTCCAGACTGAAGAACACAACACTAATGTGCTGTATGACATCGCGCTCAGACCCGCAGATGAGCATTTACAGTGTGTGACGCTCTTATACGGGACACACTGCTTAGTCACCAAGAATCAAACCACATACAAACTATTTCACCCCAAATCAAAGAGTTAGAGTTCACCTAACAAACAAAGTGCCACTTTCATGATTAACCTCCAAATACAGTCACATTTACCTCCAAATACTGCAAAATTACAATTATTTTCATTGAAAAGTAACCTTGACATGATTATATGAAATTTGCTGAATTACTGGTAGAAATATGGGTTACACTTTATTTTAAGGTGTCCTTGTTACAGTGTAATTATACCTTTAAGTAGTGAGTAATGTTACAGTTTTTTATAAATAATCTTTCCATTGATGTGTGGTTTGTTAGGATAGGACAATATTTGGCTGAGATACAACTATTTGAAAATCTGAGGGTGCAAAAAAATCTAAATATTGAGAAAATCGCCTTTTTTTTGTTGTTGATATATTTACGGTAGGAAATTTACAAAATATCTTCATACCATACGCTAATTCTCAGCCTTTGACTCGGTTTTCAATTTCATAAAACACTTTTTGCAAAACACAGCACACAATTCTCTATGTAACACACAAACATCTAACAGGAATTAATATTATGGCAAAGGTGTTTGCAAATGTTTGCTTTTGAGTTGTGTTTGTGATATTTTGAATGCAGTGCTTCATTTTGCAAGAGATGTGAGGCTGAGGCATTTTGCATTTTGTGTGTGTGATTCTTGGATTTGTGTGTAACATTTTGAAAAAAAAGAGGCAAGGTTTTGAAAATGTGTGCAAGCTGTTGAAAAAAACTGTAATCCTTAAGCTGTGCTGAAACTCCTTTATGTTCCTGACCAATAATGACCAGCCGTTAAAAACAGCTTGTGACTCTCTCGTTATGCTGTATTATCAGCAGTGTTGGGGAAAGTTACTTTTAAAAGTAATGCATTATAATATTGAGTTACGCCCTAAAAAAGTAACTAACAGCATTGCATTACTTAGTTACTTTTTATGGAAAGTAATGCGTTATGTTACCTTTGCGTTACTTTTTCTCATCTGAGCTGGGCTTGGTTATGTTTTTAATATAAAAAAGTTCTATTTTTGGCAAATGTAAAAGCCCTTTCACACCAAAAGTGAAATGAATAAGCCTCAGGCTGAAGGAAATGTAAATTCAATTATTAACATATTTAATTATTGCAGGTTTGCAGAGTTTGTATTTCACTGTTTTTGTTCATTTAGAGGAACACTGAATGTGTTTGTGTGCAGTGAGATGAGTAAACACATGTTGATATTTAGTCTAGAACTACAGTAAGATCATGTTCACACACAACGCTCTGCTCTTACTCCTGATTTCTGTCACCATGGCAACACCAGAGCTGTCACTCAACACATGGAAACAAAGTAACTCAGATATTTCCTTCTAAATTAAAAAGTAATGCGTTACTTTACTAGTTACTTGAAAAAAGTAATCTGATAACGTAACTCACGTTATTGTAATGCGTTACCCCCAACACTGATTATCAGCAAATCTTAAATTCTCTGTTGTTGTCAACTTGCTTGCTTTCAATTATCACAGGTTTTGTTTTTCTTTTTGGAACGGATTGCTCATTTTTTATTTAAAAAGGCATTATTTTTGATAATTCTGGCACTTGTTGAACATATTTTAGGAAGTTGTTATACCCTGTGAGGAAAGTCAGTTTTAGTCCTATGTGATAACTCCTCTCCAGGTCAGAATGAACAGAACACAACATGAGGGTTAAATTATGATGAAGAACGATCTAATGCTATGGGGCAGTAATGCATCGGTTATAGCCTATTCCATTTACTGTATTATAGAAACCAATTACTGCTTTGATCACCATATTCACTAGTCCACGACACGTGTGCCTACTCAGCAGAATGAGCTCACTGTTCGTCAGTGTTTTGTGTTAGACACACATGAATTAGGAAGCACCACTGAACGCAAAAGTACATTTTTAGTAGTAACTACAGGACTGTAAATGTTTGCAAACATGACATTTGTTGTGTGCATGAAATTTATCTACAAGAGGCTGTGTAACAAATGTCTGAGCACTGGCCCCAAGGTGGTGCTATAATCAATAAACTGACCTCTCTGCTGATGTCTTAGCAATCATATAAGATTAAGCTGCAATCTGTCCTGAATCTGCTTTTCTTGTATAGTTCACATTATCCAGAGACACCTCTGACACCAGCACAGTCTTGCTCCTTTCCATGAGAGATGATGAGTCTGATCTGATCTGGAGTCACTTCATTTGAATCAAGTGAAGAAAGGAGCAGCATGTACTGTGTGTCGCACCAGTGTTATTTTAGTATCAATAACATACTATTATAGTCGTTATTATGTTGAATCAGTTTTTATTTATATATTTTCCATTTTCATTTTAGTTAAAGTTTTACTAATTTTGTTGTTTGTTTTTGCCGTTTTAATAGATGCTGCCATATAGCTGAAATACATGTTTTTTTATCATTTATTTGATGTCAGTTAACGTTTATTTTATTCCAAGTAACAAAAAAGCTTTTCTAATGGTATTAATTTTAGTTTCACATTTAGTTAACTACAATGATTGGTTTTTATTTTTAACTGTTTTAATTAATTTTTATCAAAATCATTTTAAAACTTTTATTCTTTGCTTTTATTGTTGAGATTATGATTTTAATTCCTTTTTATGTGAATCACTTTAAATTACCATTGTGTATGAAATGTGCTATATACATAAACTTGCCTTGCCTTTGCCATGCTTTTATTTACAAATATCATGAATGTTAGGGATGCACCGAATGTTCGGCAGCCGAAATTATTCGAAAGCTCTTTCGGTGTTCGGCCAAATAAGTGAAAAGACTGAATAATATGTACTAAACAATGACGTGACACGGACAAATAGAAGTGTGCACTAATGCAGCAAACACGTCTGCAGTGTGGAAGCATTTAAACTGAATTTTTACAAGGCATGTGACAATATGATATGTGCGACAAACATCATTTATAAATCTGCTGTTGTCAACAAAAAGAAGCACTGAGGTTTTCCTGCAGGTTTCTGCCAAATTAAAAGCTGAGAAAAAGCAAGAACTCCATCAACATTCATAAATGTTAGTATTGTAATTTTACTGTTGTTCTGTAAAATAATAGACAATAATAATGATAATGATAATTACTCTACAACAGATCTATTATTCAGATATATTTATTTTAACATTCACACATGGTGTTCAAATTGGGATCTGTAATATAATACATGCCTGATTCAAGAAGGAGGTCTCAAAAAATGGCCCAAAAATATTATTTTACTAACTTATTAATTTTAAGTTAAATTGTGCTTTGTTGGTATAATGTCTGCTAGAATGTTAAAACATTTTCAGTGTTAAGTACATATTTTTAAATTGCTGTTTTGTAATTGATTTTTTCTTTTAAAAGCAAGACAAAACAGTAAAAATCACATTTTGGCTATTTAATTTATGCAATGGTGAAAAAATTGGCAAAATACATGGGAAAAAGAAAAAAACGTGAAAAACCGTGTTCGGTATTCGGCCCAGTGTTTCATTTTGTTCGGCTTCGGCCAAGAATTTTCATGTTGGTGCATCCCTAATTCATGTGTGAGACTGTTGCATCAGATCAGCTCATAAAGATGCTGAGTTAAATTACTGTTAAATAATGAATTATATTTTACAAATCATATAAGAGCACAATGCCTTATATTTGTCTTGGTTCACAGTATTTCAGCAGAACAGGGCTATCTGAGGACACAAGCCAAATCCCATTCATCTCTAGTGCTAGGGGGCGCGATTACTATTATTTCATAGTGCATATTGTAGCTATTACTGTGATCACTGGCTCACTTTTACTGCCATGTTTACTGATGCTTTAAATGCACTGTGTGTAAAACAGTCATGCAGATAATCAGATCAATCACTTTCACTCTCTTATCAAACTGAACCGGTAGACGGAATTCCTCAGATATTAAAGAAAGAGGAATTGTTTAATAGATGCATGCAAGCGCTGTTTAACTCTGTAGGTGAAACAAACACACACACACACACACACACAGACACACACACACACACACACACACACACACAGCTCAATGACGTCACATGGGACTTCCTTCCTGAACTCCTGGCACAGTAACACACGCTTCCTCCGCGCTCTTTCACCTGAACAGGATGTGTGGGCGTTGCCTCTCAGTGCCTAACAATCGAGAATAAAACTCCTTCAGATCAGCAGTGAGCTACAGTACTGCACAGCTATTACAATGGAAGTACACATACTGCAGTAAAACATCTGAGAACACAGTACAGTCACAGCTAGCGCTTTTCAGAGCAAAGTCACTAACTTATGAATAGAAAACCAGCCTTTCCTCAGTCTGTCAGAACACTGTCAACATTATTTTCCATAAAACAGAGTGGGGAGAGAAGTCAGAAGGTGAAGAGGCCTATACATATTGTGTAATGTCACCACATTAATAATAATAATAATAAAAATTACATCACAGTTTCGGTCCTCAGACTCCCTGCTGGCGAACAGACTCATTATTATAAATAATAAAACATCTATAAGTATGATTTGTAAAGCATCGGCAGTAGAAAGAAGAGAGACATTCATGAGCACATTATCACAAATGTAAACGTATGAGAATAAAGGGAGTACAGTGCAGTACATAGGGGACACGGGGCTAGTTGTCACACTCAAGTTTCTCTGGATTTGTTTTCAATGTCTGTATTATAGTGTATTATATTCCATTTAAAGGATTTTAAACAGAAAAGTTGTCAAGATATAAAATGTGACAACTTCCCCTTATTGACCCTTTTCATTTTCCTGGGGTTCTGAGAAGCAAAAGTCGTCACAGATGGGTAAACGTCTATGATGATGAATGGGAGATCATAGCGAAGATCATTTTTGTGTTCAAAAGCAAAAAAAAAAAAAAAAAAAAAAAAAAAAAAAAAAGTAAAGAGTCCACAGAATGTGACAACTTGCCCCAACTTATAGCAAAAATACAAACGTATTGTCCGCACACTGATGTAACAGCTCCATAAAAATAATTTATTATTTACATTTGTATTTTTGCTATAGTTTGACTTTTTTTTGTCCTGCACCTGAGCCCTATGTGGGTTTGTGGGATGTGCGCAACTTTCTTACACTTTAACTTGCCCCAACTTGACATTCATTAAAATACTCCTGTCCTGACTCTTATGTTAAAGGGGTCATATGATGCGATTTCAAGTTTTCCTTTCTCTTTGGAGTGTTACAAGCTCTTGGTGCATAAAGAAGATCTGTAAAGTTGCAAAGACTAAAGTCTCAAATCCAAAGAGATATTCTTTATAAAAGTTAAGAGTCAGCCACACCTACCTAAAACGGCTCGTTCTAACACGCCCCCACATGTCTACCTCACTGTGTGGGAAGATTTGCATAACGCCGCCCAAATGTTCACGCAAAGAAAGAAGGCGTAACTTTTATTCTCGCTGTAGTATTGTTGCTGCCGCCATGTTGTGAAGGTGCTGTGCTTCGTTGTGAAAGCGAAAGCAGGGTCGTCACATGTGGTTGCCGCAAGCCCGCCTGCCTCCGTTCACTCAAAAACACATTTCATTACACCAAATACACCAAATAATGTTCTTTTTAGCAGCATCATATGACCACTTTTAATATATGTCAATGTGTTTTTATTGTCTATTTAAAAAAAAAAAAAAAAAGGGTTTTGAACAAGTAGTTAGCAAAAACAAGCAATTGTGAACAATTAAAAGCGTATAAGTTACATTGCCTCTGTGTAGCTATATGTATGAATGAATCCGTTGAAATGACTGCGTTCACATTTTTTGCTTCATTGTTCATATTTGTTTCAAATCTGATGATAAAGCTGTTCATTAAATCATGATTTATAAATATTTAATGACACATTGCCTATATGCAATATATATATATATATATAATGTAGATGATTTGTATTATGTATGGCTCGCTGATCGTGTTGCTGGTGAATAGTCATGAAGACAGTAAATATGTGACCATGACTGAACACTTACAGCTCAAACACATCATCCAGCTATCAAAACCTGCCCATTATGAAGCTTTATCATCACCTACAGGCTCTTTATGAAGTCTGTTTATGAAATAAACGCTCTTTACAAAGGCTCTTACATAGACACTTAAGACACATTAGGAGTCCTCGCATGATTTGTCGAGATCAGAGCTTTAATCTCAAGAGACACCGGCCTTTAACACCAATACAGTTCATTAGGCTTTATTCTCTTATTTACATAAGTGATTGTTAAATGTGATTAAACACGAACATACATGCGTAAGAAACAGCTCTGGCTCACGCACGCACGCACACACACACACACACACACACACACACACAGAGAGAGAGAGCGAGAATCTGGCAAAGCGGTACAAATTTCATCCCATTATACAGGAGTCATCCAGTTGTCTAATGATGCATGCTGTCTCCATAAGGACAGGGCATTCACTTCATTCAATCACACACACACACACACACACACACACACATATGCACAGTACAATAACAGTAATATCAGAAATAACACACACACACACTGCTCCTCAAACCTCTCATGAAATCTCATCGGCATTACAGAAGCGCTCAATCTGCGCATATTTCAGTTGAGTTTAAATGAACGCACGCGAGTCTCTCAGTCAGTCTCAAATGATGTCATGTTTCTAAATCAGCCTCCCGAGCAAACAGCGGCGAGGAGACCGCCGAGCTCAACTCATATTTGACTGAAACCAGCCACCTCAGAGCTGAGCTGAGCTGAGATCAGCCCATGAACTAACACAGGACTTACGGTCATCTTCTGTGCCGGGGGCTCGTCGCTCTCAGGACATGTTTGCGCGGCTCGAGGTGGAAGCTCCAGTCCGTACGCGGAGACCGTCCGCGGCGCAAGTCATAGCGGATCTCCGCTGCTCCAGAACACCCCGGCGGCTCTCCAGCGGATAACAGAAACCCTCCCTCTGAGGAGCTGTCTCAACACCTACTGAGCTGCCTAGCTAGACAGCATCTGTGACGCGCTCCGAATCAGCTGAGTGAGGGAGTGAGCGAGCGCAATAACGCAAACGTGCTGCCAAAACGCTGTCCTAAAACGCTCTATATAGAAAACATGCTCATTTGACCAGCAAAGATGACGCCCAAAATGTAACCCCAAAACACTGCACACTAATAAAAAGTTAACATTATCCAAAAAGGCTAAATTATCCCCTTATTTTGTCAATGCCTATAATAACTAAACATGTTGTCACTGGCTTATATTTGCCAAAAATGTGGTATTCGCCTAACGCCCCAAAATGCTCCCTTCTAAGGTAGTCATGTGTCCTATATGGGTCATTATTTGGTCATTATTCATTTGTCCAGCCATGGCCGATGAGAGGAGGGTTCGTGCTCTTCTACTGGACTGAGAGACATGGAGAAGCACAGTGGCTTCACAATTGAAAGGTCATCTGCTCATACACTGTTAAAAAATGATTTTCAGAGATTACTGGAGTATGTTTTACAAGAAAATAGTATTTCAGTACTTCTACTTCAAAATTCCATGCTTGCTGTTTCTTTTTTATATAAATTGAAAATTACTAGCGATTTCTGAGCGAAAATTGTTTCTACACCAAATTATTTGTCAGTGCATGCTGATCCAGACCAGTTCTCAGTTTTTTTCTTGATGAGACGCAATGCTTTATGCTTCAGCTTCTTTTCATTTACAGAAACTCACCAATTGTGGCTGAAATGTACATTATTCTATGTTAATGACCTGTTTATAGAGCTGTTGCATACAGAGTGGAGTGTACTGTTGTATTAAATATCAGCATGTCTGGTATTACGTCTGATTGACGTCTGTGCCAATATCAAGCATAACAGCACTCCTCCTACTGTGATATTAAATATCAGTATTCCTGTAGTTCATGAAAATCATGCCTCATCAGCCTCTACTGAACCTTTGTAGACCCTACTAGAACAATGCATTCATAGTGTTAATATGCAAATTATGCACTCACATAACATTCAAAAACATCAACATTAAATATGCTTTGAAATTAGATCTTAAAATCAGCATTAATGGAAATTCACCATATCTATTTTCAAAATGCATCTTGTCATGAATGATTTATCCATGCATTTCTGTCTTTTTTTCCCCTTTCAGTTTGTAATTTTAATTAAAATTTTATAACTAGAGCTTCCAGTCTTTTCTCTGGTGATGTATGCTGGACTTCTCCAGTCATTTAGTCTGCTTAAACCCTGCTTAAACTTTCTCAAATTCAACCTCAAGCCTCAAGTCCCCACCCTCTGAACCCTACATTTTTTCTTTTCTGAAAATCCATTTCAGTCAGATGTCCGTCACAATACATAAGCACATTTCTGTCGCTACTTGCCTTACATCACGACTTTAATCTTCTGTCTGCAGAAGCACTTAAAACAGTTTTTGAGTGAAAAGCAGAGCGCTCAACAAGGACACCTTAATCAAGCTGAGCATTTGGATGTTCACTTTGAGTGGAAATGCATTAATATCTGTCTTAGTTGCTTTCCACTGTCTTTTTAGTGTGCAAAAGGAAATTGTGGTGCATGTGCTCTGATCAGAACAGATCAAAAAGAATGCAGCTACGCATTCCAGTTTTAAATGCACAAATAGCATTTTTATGTAGATCAGACAGAAAGATGAGTACCAGTTTAAAAAGTCGTCATGTAAGGTTCCATTTTGATTAGGACTGTTTATGTAGTCAGTTGCTCATGTAGACAGCAAGTCAGCACAGTAGAGTTTGAGACACAGCCCATCTCTCTCTCTCTCAATCTCTGTTTCTCCCTCCAGGATGAGACAGGACTTCTGAGTCTCAGCTGATATGGTTGAGTTTGACGGCCTGCAGCCTTCAGTGGCTCCCCAGTGTTTTTCGCAGCAGTCACTGTGGGCACGAGAGGAAAGACGTCACAGGAACCTCTGCCCACTGCACTCACTGACCCTACCAGCAAACACAGCCGAGACAGAGACAGAGACAGAGACAGGAATAGCACATCCACTGCCCAGCAACGTCACTTCATTTTTGCATGATAACTCAGAGTTAATGCCCATCAATGCTTTTGTTTGGTATTGACTCACTAGATTTAAACATGATACCATTTAAAGTCACATGATCTCACACACTCCTCCAGTATCCGCGTTGAGCTTCTGTGGCAGTGGCTATTTTGGGCACATTCTCTGCACTTTCAGACATTTACTGCAGTGGTTTCCAAACCCAGCACTGCACATGGTGTATGTTTCCCTTATCCAACAAACCTGATTCAACTCATCGGATCATTAGTAGAGACTCCAACACTTCAAACAGGTGACAGATTAAGAGACATGCAAAATGTGCAATGCTGAGGACAGCCAAGCCACTCATATAGTGTACAATCTAAATATGAGCGTCGACATCTTGATGATAAACGCCCCATCATCTCCTCTCGAATGGGTGCTTATGTGAGGATGAATCCAGAGATCTAGAGGCCGAGATGCATCTGTTCCAAGTAGATTGGCAAATTATGCAAACATAACTGGCTGCACCACTTGCTTTAATCATTTTATGACAGCCCCCTTTTAACAGCGTTGTAAAACAGTGACATACTGTACAATTACTTTGCTATAGTATTTTGTATATTTTTGGCAAATTTGTACTTTCTTGAATATTTAAATTTGTTGAAACATACTTAATTCACTACATTTCCAATTCACTACATTTAAACACTCAGCAAACACACACACACACACACACACACACACATACACACACACACACACACTGGTATTCGTATCATTACGGGTTCATTCCATAGGTGTAATGGTTTTTCTACTGTACAAGCTGTATTTTCTATCCCCTTACCCTAACCCTAACCCTAACCCTACACCTAAACCTACCCCTCACACAAAACTACAGGCATTTTTAGATTTTCAAAACACTTCATTCTGTATGATTTATAAGCTTGTTTCCTCATGGGGACCTAAAAATGTCCCCACAAGGTTAAAATTGAATGGTATTACTATCCTTTTGGGGACATTTGGTCCTTACAACATAAGCAATACCAGTACGTACACACACACAAAGAAAGTTGCATTTCATCAAGTTTATGGCTTTTTGTTATATTGTTGTTTTTATTTTAGTGGCTCTCACATCCATATTTTTTTATACTTGTAGGAGTTTTATAACACAAAGTGAACTTTTTTGTGTAGCAAAAGCATTGACACTGACCATGAGGTTAATGGACAATTCACACAATGATGTATAGAGACGTTATTGCATGTTAAAATGCTAAAAAACATAATAAGCTGCATTTGTCATGTGAGCAGGCGAGACGAAGCAAGAATCCACATGCAAGCACAGTTTAATTGAAATAAGCACATACTGTACACAGATAATTCAGACCTAAAACAGTATTAAATCCATACGAGAGAATCAGGAATAACAAGTTCAAGTCCAGGAGGGAGGTGGAGCACAGGCCGATTCGGGAAGGGATGGAGAGTCAGGCTTGTGAGGTGGAAGAGGGTCTGGAGACTGAGGTGGACCTGGGTGTAGCCGGAGGAGCTGGTGACCACCACAGCAGAGCAGACGGGACCGAAGATCCCCATAGTGGAGCAGAAGACCACCAGGGTGGAGCTGAGGGATCTGAAGACCACCACAGTGGCACAGGCGGAGCTTGAGACCACCATGGCTGAGCAAAAGCCCACCACAACAGAACAGACGGAAGTGTCAAAGAGAGCAGATTAGTAACAGCCTCTGTGGCTCAAAAAAGAGACAACCTCTGTGATCATGACGTGGCAGGCTGAGAGTTCAGGGACAACCTCCTTGGCCGTGACAGGACAGGCAAAGGGTTGAGGGACGGCCTCCGTGGCCGCCTCGGGAGGATCTGGAGCAGACACCGCTGCCTCAGGAGGATCTGGACAAGTGTGTGCGGCCAACACAAACAAGATGCTAACCGCCATCACGGGCAGTGCAGCTGATGGAGGGAGGACCGCCGGGTTTCAGAGCGCTGAGGCTACGCGGATGGACATAAGCAGTGGGTCTCTCACACTGGAAAACAGCCTCCCATGTCCAGAGGCATTGTTTGTAGGCTCTGGCATGATGGTTGGAGACTCTGACATGGCAATCATGATGGTTGAGGACTCTGGAGTGGTGGCTACTGTGGAAGTGTCACATTCCTCCTCTGTGACTCCACAGTAAATGCAGAGCCGCTCAGTTGTAATGCAAGGTCAATATAATATTCTAGTGTCCAGTCTGGGTGCCACAATGGCATACATGAACATAGTGGCTCTGATAATTTTTAAAATGTAGATTAGATTTTCTGAGTCACTTTTTATAAAATGAATGGATTTGGATTTGTAGTGTTTACTTTCACTTTTGGGTACTCTAGTGTTTTTGAAACTAGGTGCTTTTTGCTTTTAATAACAATTATTAATCATACTTACAGGTTGTGATTCAGAGGAGCAAGCTGGGCCAAACAAACTGGGCATGAAGCAAATGAAGCAAATTCAGTTTCACAGCACAGAGCACAGCGTCTTCTCAACATTATGTTATCCACACGAACGAGCTACAGCATTTGATGGAGGTTCAAGTTTTCACGGGATGTCCACGCAGACCGTAGGTAGGCATTATTCAAATTGTTAACTTGTGACATATGAACGTCATGATGCACTTTCAGCTTTACAACTTTGCAGACTGTTTACATTCACATACAGCTACATTACACACTGCATGAAATGAAGTTTTCAAAAAAAACATAATAGGGTCACTTTAAAAAAGACATCATTCAATTTTACTTAAGTAACTTATTGGTGTGTTATCTGTAATTGTACTGAACTTGAATACTTTTGCCACTGCTTTTAATCACACCACTAAATCTGAGAACATTACAATATATTTGAGGTACTGCTTTTCTATGTATTTACATTATTTAAATTTCATAACATGCTATTTTTATACTCTAGTTTTTGTGCTCTTCATAGCACTGAGATAGCTCTCTTAGGGTTAATCAATGATCTCCTCAAGTTTTCTGACTCTAGAGACAGTAGTATCATGGCCAACCTAAAACTCAGTGCGTCTTTTAATGAAGATGTGCTTCCCTATACCTAAACAATAGACAATGTTGTGTCTTTTGGGAATCAAAAATCACCCCCAGTCTTGTGGAGTTCCCCAAGGCTCTGTTTTAGAGCCACTTCTTTTTTGTAATCTATTTGCCTTCTCTAGGCCAAAAAAAAAAAAAAAACCAGGGCCGGGTCAAATTTCTCAAAGTTTTTTGTAAGTACAGACCTCAAGTGCCTTGTTTGACGTTACTCTTATCTATGCTTTGACGTTGGTGCCCTGTTAAAGCTCTCCACTTCTCTTCATGTCATGGGACCAATGGTGAATCTGTCATTCATGCCTTCATCTCTTCACGTTTGGATTACTGAAACTGGTCTTCCTTCTAAAATGCTTCAGAGGGTACAATCTGCCCTTGTCCAAACACACACATCTCTCTCGTCCTCCAGAAACCACACTGGCTGCCTGTGGCTCCTCACATGCAGTTTAAAATTCTACTCACCAGTTTTAAAGCCCTGCATGATTTTGCGCCACAGTATTTGGCCGATTTGATTCACCCCGACGCTCCTGCTCGGCTTCTTAGGTCCTATGGATCCAATTTATTAATGTTTTCCAAGTTCATATGTCTTCTGTGAGTGGCAGGGCTTTCGGTGGAACTCCCTCTGCGAAATGCCATCTCTCCCTACATTCAAATCCCAGTTGTTTGCTCAGGGTTATTGACATATTTATGTCCTCTGCCTCTTTTTGCTGTATTCATTATTTGCCTTCTTTCATGCTTGTTTGTTATGATGTTTTTTATAGATTCCAGTCTGCGCTGTGCAGTGACCTTGGGTTTGTGAAAGGTGCTATAGAAACAAAATTTGAGAGAGCACGTATGTAGTTTATTCCAGCCTGGTATGTTTATACATAGGTATTAGTATGTAACATTTACAGGTGCAAAACATACATTTCTGTATGTTCAGAAACGTACAATATGTACGGCAGCAACTAAAATGTAAACATTATTTACAGCTAAATAACGTAACATTTATGAATAGTTTATGTCATATAGACACTTGGATCGTTGAACTTTCACCATTTTATAGATACATTTTAGATCGCTTAACCCAGGGTTCCTCAAATCTTGCCCTGGAGGGCCAATGCGCTGCAGAGTTTAGCTCCAACCCTGATCAAACTCACCTACCTGTGATTTTCTAATGATCCTGAAGACATTGATAGGCATGCTCAGGTGTGTTTGATAAGGGTTAGAGCTAAGCTCTGTAGGGAAGTGGATCTTGTGGGCCAGATTTGAGGATCCCTGCCTTAACACAACCCCCAAACCTAAACATAATCACTTTACACAGAATATAAACCAAAAATATATAGGCCTACATAACAGACAGAAATATGTAGGCCTACAATGACATTTTTTTTTTTTACAATAGAATCAAAATAATAATGCCATGTTTTCTACTTATATATAAGGATTCGTACATTTCTTCATGTTTGTAAAGTTGTTCATATGTAATAATTTACATTTTAGATGCTGTCAGTATGACAATATTGTATGTTTCAGTGTCTGTGCAAACGTAAATATAGGTGTGGTAGAACGACACTTTATGTACCTACATATGAATACTCATGAGATCATGTTAAAGCCGTACATGCAATAATTCATTTGTCACACCAAACTGAACTGCAAAAGGTGATAAATCCACACTTTCAGAAGTGTGCTTTTTATAATCTTGTCTTCTAATGTTTGCAGTGGTTTATGGATGTTTAAATTCTGCAGATGTTTTTCTGTTTTCTCTGTAGATGGCATTATGCCCTGTACATGGCCCTGCACTAAAGTCCTTGAAACAATCCCAGCACTGCTCACACTTGCTCTCCATCTCCTTGTCTTTTTGTTTTCATTGTTTGGAGGGAATGTGTGCATACTGAACATGCTGTACAGCGTTGCGATGCGATGGCATATGTAAGTACTGAGCAGGGCCGTGGAATCTGAGCTTCCATACCTGCGCTGGCACTCTCTGACAACTGCGTTCAGCTCGACTGAAGACGCTATCAGCATGAAATCACTACAAGCTTATTATTGACAGTCAGATAAGAAAGACAGAGATTACAAAAGACAGCAGAAGACACGGCTCTTCCTCTGGCTTCTCCACCTCAGTGGCATTGAGAAGACAAACCGACAGAAAGAGGAACTGAAGCTTCGGCTCTTCTGATGTGCTCACTGACTCTGACGAGACGAGCACAGGGTGACCTCCATGCTTCCGCAAGAGAAAGCTTTTTGGCTTCTTAGACTGGATTTTGAGAGGAGACTAATCTGGGGACATGGTCAGACCTCTGCAGATACAGCAATATGCTCTACTCGAGCATAAGTGCATGCATCCCTCACCCCTTTTTTAAGGGACCATAAGTAATTGGACAGTTGGCTCAAAAGCTGTTTCATGGACAGATGTGGGCTATTCCTTCATTATTTCTACATCAGTTAAGCAGGTAAAAGGTCTGGAGCTGATTCTAAGTGTGCCATTTGCATTTGGAAGCTGTTGCTGTGAACCACATCATGCGGTCAAAGGATCTCTCCATACAAGTGAAACAGACCATTGTTAGGCTTCAGAAACAAAACAGATTTTAAGATCAACCTGTACCAGAATGACGGGAAGAAAAGAGTCTGGAGAAGGCTTGGAACAGCTCATGATCAAAGCACCCAGCATCATCTGTGAAACATGGAGCAGTGTGATGCATGAGCGTGCATGGCTTCAGTGGCTCTGGGTTACTGGTGTTTAGTGATGATGAGACAGAAGACAGAAGCAGAAGCTGATGTCCATGAGTTCCAGACTTAAGGCAGGTTTTGCCAGCAAAGAATTCTCAACAAAATATAAAAAAATGAACATTTTATTTATGATTGGATTTATTTGTTCAATTACATCTGAGCCCCTGAAAATGGGGGGTGGGGGCAAAAGCAATTTCCGGAATACTTCCGGACCTGACTGTATTTTTGACATTGAAAAAATATTTAGTTTCAACCTTCAAAATATATTTCAAAATGCATTTCAGCGGGAAAAAATACATTGTAAAGTATATTCCTTGCTGAATGCCATTCAAATGCGTTACACATTACAGACAACAAATAAAGCTTTTCTGTGCCACAAGTGTGACATACTGTATGTGAATGTGTTTTCATCAATTAAAATATATGGAGGGTTTTTAAAAATATATTTCCAAAAACTATATTGGTATAAACTATATAAATATATTATGAAACATACAGTGGGTACGGAAAGTATTCAGACCCCGACTCATGGCTGTATTAGATCAAATGGGTGCTTCTACTAAATACTGAGCATTTTTCAGTTTTTCTTTTTTAATAAATTTGCAAAAATGTCAACAATTCTGTGTTTTTCTGTCAATATGGGGTGCTGTGTGTACATTAATGAGGAAAAAAAATTAACTTAAATGATTTTAGCAAATGGCTGCAATATAACAAAGAGTGAAAAATTTAAGGGGGTCTGAATACTTTCCGTACCCACTGTACGTTAGCAAATATATTTGGCCTTTTGTTTGTATATTTAAAAATGTATTTATTTATTTTTTCGAATGGGTGCAGCAGTAATACAAGGTATTAAAGTCAGCATGGAATTAAAATGATCAGTTTCATTGCAGAGTTTATTATAAATAATTTGTCCATGCACATCAGTATTTTGTTTTATTCATGTGCCCTCATTAACTTTAGTCATAAACATAAACTCTTCTCATACGTGCATCTCTGATGATGGTAATTCCTGTAGCAGCGCTGCTGCGTTTCTCTCTCTGCGTCTGAGACAGCAGGTGGGTTTGTGCGGCTGCCAGGATAATTTAGAGCAAAGACCAAACTAGATCAGGTCTCAGCTGCTGTTCATGTTCAGCCTGCTGCTTTTGAGTGAATCTACAGAGATGCTGCCAGAACGCTGAATAGATCTATTACAACCATAGCATGAGGCTGTTCATGCCTCTAACACACCAAACTAATCTCATCCAGCGATCATTCAAGGAAAACCAGAGTGTCCTTTGTATAGAAATACTGTAACATTCAGAACTCAAAAAGCCCACCAGGAAATTCCTTGAAATCATTCATTAAGCACTCAGAAATCAGTATGTGTGACCACACACATTTACTCCACGCATTACAGAAATGGGCTATAAAATAGCTCCACAAATTACAAATATCACACATTTATATACATTTTATTAATCTGTTTATATTTACACAGCCGTTCAAAAGTTTGGGGTCAGTAAGATCTTTTTAACCGAATTTACTTTTATTCAGCGAGGACGCATTAAACTGATCAAAAGTGCCAGTGAAGACATTTATAATGTTACAAAAGACTTCTATTTCAAACAAATGCTGTTCTTTTGAACTTTCTATTCATCTGTGAATCCTGAAAAATAAAATGTATCACGGTTTCCACAAAAATATTGTGCAGCACGACTGTTTTCAACATTGATAATAATCAGAAATGTTTCTTGAGCAGCAAATCAGCATATTAGAATGATTTCTGAAG